>NW_006797069.1:22756-23541 GCF_000442215.2 Lipotes vexillifer | reverse complement strand
ATTCCTGCTTGGGTATGTGGTACATTACACTTGTCTTTCACTGGCTATGTTCTTATGCCCCAAATGCAATTTTTAAGTCATCAGACTGATAAATAAACCTCAGTGACCCAGTAGGGAACAATAGATTTCTGACCCAGTGAGTGTCATAGAAACTGGTCATCAACATGACATGAAAACAAATAAAAATTAGTGCCTAAAGAACATCAACTCCTTAGCTTCAGACTCTATATTAATGACTTGACAGTTTGTCCCAACGTTGCTCTTTTATACCAAATAAAGGAATAAACCCTTTCTCAGTTCACTTGAAGGATGACAAATTTATTCCCAATTCTACTGAGGCTACCCACATAATAGTTCTCAGAATCATCTACCACTTTATTACCTTCAGCCTGAACCCTAATATATTTTTATATTAAATTTTATATTAGAATATTTAGCATGGCCCTAGCAATGTTTCTAATGAAGGCAGTTACTGGAAATGGAGGGAAATGGCAGACTCTGAGTCCTCATTTTCATCATAAAGAAGAGCTGATGTGGCATTTCGAGAACAGGTCACCCTGCTTCATGTTCACTTAAAATAATGCAGGAAACAGAAAAATCAGCTATTGATTTAGACTGAGCAAGAATTTCCAATTTGAGCGTGTGAGGTCGAAAGCATCCGCTAATGAATTGCTCAATCAAACTTAATCAGTGCATACTCTTGACCTGTGACAGGACGGAGGAAATCTCAGGCTAGTGCTTCTTTCCTGACCTGAATAGACTCTAGTTAATCACCTGAATAACTG
>NW_006797069.1:20671-22746 GCF_000442215.2 Lipotes vexillifer | reverse complement strand
CAGAGATGAACCGCTCAGAACCTGCCCTTCGGCACCTACACATCAGAGCCGAGACGCCACATGTCACAACGCGGTTGTTTGAGGTTAAGAAAAAGGGAGACTCAGACTCTCTGATCCAACATTGTTTCTCTCAGAGAACGCAGAATAAAGATGCTGAGGGGAAAAAAATATTTCAGTGGAAGAAAACGAAAAGCTTTACTAACCTTTCTCTCCATCTCGTTAATTAGCACAGCCACTAACTCATCATCTCCTGGCAGAATGCCAAGTGTGCCGCCACATGGATTGTGAGAGGGATGTAATTCCATTAGGTCTCTGGAGTTTTCCTCCTTTAAAGTCCACTTTTTAAAGATTCTTTCCAATGTCCTGTTCTTTCTCAGCTCCCAGTTATTGCCTCTTCTTTACAGAAAAATTTCTAATGTAGGGGTAATCTAATCACATGAGGAACTAGAAAAGGGGTGTGGTACTGACTCCTCCTAATGGGTATGTGTTTAAGGAAGAAGGCAGAAGGAAGAAAAGAGGCGAACAGCTACTAAAGGCCTGACAGAACCTAAAAGTGGAAGAATATATTTAGTAAAATATTTAAAGAGTCACTAGAAAGAAAGAAATGTTCTGAAATGTCTAACAGTTGGCGGTAAATGAATTCTACAAAGAGATGGCATTTATAAGTTCACAGTGACACTAAGTCAGTCAACCAAATGACAAGTCATTGATGAGAGTTGAACTAGCTGTTTGGCATCTTGTACCTGATGCATATGAGCTACCAGAGAAAAGAGATTCCTATTCCAATCCAGAGAAGCAAGTATCAAAAGGCTGCAAGCAGTCCTTCCTGGGATAGAGAACGAAGTTTTTGATGGCACATCCATTTTTGTGCACTAATAACTAAGCCACTTTTACACTTTTATCTCCCGAGATGGCTATTTTTGCCTAAATATCCCTTCAGTCCTAGCATTCTCTGAGCTTTGACCTATTCTTGCATTTACTCATTCAGCCAACAGTTGGGTAAGATACTATACAAAATGCTAGAAAGGATTAAAAGATCCAGAACACACCCTGAAGTGTCTCATAATCTAATAGAAAGCTCTACAAATAATTCCATTTTAGAAAGGCAATCATTCCTATCATAGACATATAAACACACACATATATACACAATATACGTACACACAGAGGGAGGAGGAGAGAGGGGGTGAACAAATGCACTAAGAGCATAGACAAGAGTCTCTGTTAGCCTAGGAAATTCAGGACGTGTCACAGAAATGGGAAGGAATGTCTGAACCAAAACTTAAAGGGTGGGAAGATCTTGTCAGGTCAGCAATGGAGGGGACAAGGCAAGCCACATTCAGCTAAAGGAATACCATGTGCAAAGCTCCAAAGACATAAGATAGCAGAGCTGTTCAGGGAACTAAAATCCTGTAACCACCCTCAACATTTTCCTATTTCCTCTTTGGTTGACTCTTGATGGACAACAATCAGCTTCATAGAATGATCCAAATGCATTCACCTCATGTAAAAGCACTGGCTCTTTTCATGACCATGATCAGTAGTGGCTGTCAATGAATTCAGTAAGCTTATGCAGTGAAGAACAGTGGCCCTCAAGACTAGCCTCTGGAAAGGGACATGAGGCAGAGGTTAGGAATGTGGGCTTTGGAATCAAGATACCTGTGAGCATTATGCAGGATAATGACACTAGGAGGTATTTAGCACAATGTCTGGCACAAAATCAGTGCAATTGTTGAAACTTTTACAGCTGGTGAACAAGAATTGGTGGAATGAAATGCATTAGCTAACTTTGAGGGGAAATAGAAACTCTAAGGACAGTGAAATAGGGTGGCTGTTGCCAGCTGTTGATACTCTGGATGAAGACAACTAAAAGCTGAGATGGACAAACTGGCAATTAAAAGCTAAGTTTAAGGGCTTCCCTGGCGGCACAGTGGTTGAGAGTCCACCTGCCAATGCAGGGGACACGGGTTCGTTCCCCGGTCCGGGAAGATCCCACATGCTGCGGAGCTTCTGGACCCGTGAGCCATGGCCGCTGAGCCTGCGCGTCCGGAGCCTGTGCTCCGCAACGGGAGAGG
>NW_006797069.1:16332-20484 GCF_000442215.2 Lipotes vexillifer | reverse complement strand
AAAAAAAAAAAAAAAAAAAAAAGGCAGAGTACTTCCTTGGTCTTGAATGAAGTGGTTCTTATCTCCTCAGCGGGAGAGAAGAAAAAGCTACGGACCTCACCTAGGAACAGTCAAGTCTCATAGAATAAACTCCCAACTAAGGCAGATCAGCTGTGCCACAGTCAGGACTCTGATTTCAAAGAAATGAGATGCTGACACATGGGATGAGGACATTATGCTGATGGGCTCAAAAATCTTGAATCACTGCTGTAAACTCTCTAAACCTGCAAAAGTGGCCCAATCCTCCCAGTGAAGGGTTAGCCCTCTTCTTTTGCTTGAAAGTCACGCAGACATCTCATCCCTGCCAAAAAAAATATGTGCAGCTCAGAATCTGGCCCCACTCCCCCTCCTGCCCACTTGACCAATAACTATAGTAAAATCACAACATAACTCAGTTGGAGACATGCTAGAAGGAGGGACGTAATACCCTAGAGTAACTGCCTGGTTCAGTAGCCAGAAAAAGTATAAATAGGACTGGATTCTGAGTGTGCTGGACCAAGGTGGGTAAAACATAAATGGGAATCAAAGTATTGATATTGGAGTAATCCTTCATGATACAACAATTAATCTGACAAGAACCCTTGGAAATAATGCAAACACAGGTACGATGGCCTCTAGAAGCATGAAAAAGGTAATGGCCCAAACTAAGTGAGATAGAAATAGCAGCATTACTGTGCCAGACAATGGAAAAGGGATTAAAAGATGTAGAGAAGTGGTTATGTCCACATGGATATACTACGTAAGACCAGAAAATCCACCAGATGACTTTGTTTCACAGGAGAGCTAGAGGGTATACCATTTACCAAAGCAACAAGGAATGACTGGTGAGAGGGGTAAGAACATCACTAGAAGTTTGGTGGTAGCTCCCCTACAAAGGCCAGGAGATGCAGAGGTGGGCTCACATCTGATAACAATGAGCACACTAACTCTCAGAAGCAAGCAAGCCCCTATGTCAGCACTTAAACAATAGAAGCCAGGTGGATGCAAGTATTGTGATGAGTGGCAAGGTCAACGTGGCAGTGCACGGAGGGCTGACCAGCTGTGGGATATGAAGATGGTTAATAGAGAGGCGTTTCGCTATGGGTGAACTAGATGGGCAGTCAACAAGGGTGCTTTTCAATCTGTATAATTAAAAGAAATCCAAGATGGTTAGTCAGGAATCTGAAGGCAGTCACCCCAATTCAAAATCATGATTCCTTTATCAGTTTCTAAATCTGAGTCAGGTTTCAGAATCAGAACCCACTGATTGAAGGAGATGCTGGGTCTCCAGGAGGAAGAACCCAGCAACCCTGTGGCAAGTATCAAGAAATGATTCCCCCAATCTTTTCCCAGAGACATAGACAATGGATTCAGGGAACTGTACACTTGAGAAAGGGAAATCCAAACATTTTAAGGACTTTTGACAAAGGGTCTGAGTTGACAGTGGCACTTGGATACTCAGAGAGTCTGCATCCAGTGACTGGTCAACACAGTTAAAACACGACCAGGCCTCTTACCAGAAACTCAGGGGGATTCTGGAGGGTCATCCAGGCCCAGAGCTCCCCATGTGTTTGGCTGAGGCTTTCTTTGGGACTGCTTTGCATCTCATCTCTTTCTGCCCAATTCTTCCTCCTTCTCTTCCACCTGTGGGTATTGATTGCAAAAACACTTCATACTGAATCCTGCAAGCTAGTCTTCTCAGAGTCCACTCCCAGGTTAATCTACAACACTGGGTGAATAAGGGAAACTGGTGGGAAATGAGAGGTTCCTTGTGTGTGATCTCCTCCTGGTCTGTTCTCCCCGCTTCTGTTTGTTCTCTGGACTGTGTCATCTAAGCCCCTTTTGCCCACTGGCTTCTCAAGGGAAACTAACAGGAGATTGACAGGTGGAAGAAGAAAGCAAAGCCTCCCTCATGGTCTTGCCACAGGTTGGGTCACGACTGCAATCCTCTACTGAAGACCTTAGCTCCAGAGGGCAGCCTTCTCCTATGTCTAGAGCTACGGCGCTCCCCAGTTTCCCCTAATTGTCCCCCACATCCTCACTTATACCTTTGGATCTAGGAGTATAAATGACTATTGCTAGCCCTGGGAGCTTCATTTAACTCTTTTGAGGGGTTTCCCTTAATCCTGATCACACCTTTGTAAAGGGCATACTTAATAAACTCTGCTAAATACCCTACTTGACTATGCAATGCTTCCTGCTGTCCCCTCAAAAATACAGACCAGCTAGAGCCTACTGTTCAGGAGATTAGAAATCAAGCAGATCTGGATTCAAATGTCTAGACGCATGACCTGAAACAAGTGATTTTACCTCTTCTATGAGCCTTAGTTTCCTTATCTAGTACGGGAGAGCAATGATACCTGCCTATAAGATGCATTCAGCTCTAAGAAACAGAAAATCTGAACCAAATTGACCAAAACTGTCATCATGTTTACCTGGTAGAGCAGGAAATTCAGAGGTCATGTGGACTGAGTGAAGCGCAACCAGAGTTCCAGCACCATTTCTCTACAATTCTCTTGCTTTGCTTTGCCCTCCTTTTTGTGTAGGTTTTGTCTTGCAGCCAACAACCCTTCACTATTGAAAGAAGATCACGAGCAGCAACGATGGCAACATAATTTCTGGTTCCCTTCCAGTGGAAGAGAGTGAACAGCTTTCACCTGAACCATGAAATAAAGCCTTTCCTTCATTCTGATTGGATCAACTTAGTTTGCTTTGCCCTACCCTTTCCCAGTGAAAATTGCTCTGATTGGCCAAGGCCTAGATACTGAACCAATCACTGGCAAGGAGAATGATATTACCATGATTCATTTAATATAATTTGGATCCATCCCCTTGAGTTGGCGTTTCATAGGCTGCCTGGAGGAAAAAGAGATGTCTTTTGGGTGAGGGGCTCAAGTAAACACTGTCTTGTGGAGAGCCGGCTTGGGCTGGCATAGCTGTATGCAGGGTACAGCTGTGCTCTAAGGAAAAATTATCATTCCACGTCATTCTCCCTTCCTCTGATCTGAAACAATTGAATTTGGTCATCAACTTGTCTGAGTTGAGCCAAGTCCTTGTGATTTGTCCTCTTTCCTATATGTATGCTAAAATACATACAATCTTAAAAACTCAACTTCACATTCTCCATCAACTACCACCCATCTTTCACGTGCTGTTCTAAGCCAAGCTTATCATCTTCCACTCATTCCTTAAGCCACACTCATTGGGCTACTTGCCCCCTGATTCCCTCATAATCGGTCCAGCTACCATCACCAATGACATTCATGCTGTGAAGCCAATGGATTTCTTTCACTCCTAGTTTTATATGACTTCTGGGGAGCAGTCCACCCATTTCACCTCTCCCTTGTTTGGCTTCTACGACTCCATACTTTTCCAGTGTTCCTGCCACAACTCTTGTCATTCCTTAGATCCTTTCCTTACCCTCCTCTACAAAACTACTAAATGTTGCAGATACATTCTAGTAGTTCTCAAACTTTAGCATGAATCAGAATCACCTGGGAGGTTTGTTAAAACACTGAGTTCTGGGCTCCACCCCCAGAGTTTCTGATTCACTAGGTCTGAAATGGAGCCCAAGAATTTGCATTTCTAATAAGTTCCCAGGTGATGCTACTGCTCCAGGAATCATACTTTGAGGATCACTATCCTACCCGCTCTCTTCTGGACTCCAGATCTATATATTTAACAATACCATTTGGATACTTCCCAGGCATTGCAGATGCTACTTGTCTAAAGCTGATGTCATAATCTAGTGCCCACATCTGTTTCTCTTCCAGTTATCTATGACTTAATCAACTCAACTACTTGCTGAAGCCAGATGCTGGGATGATTACTTGATTCCTTGATTACTCCCTTCTCCTCATTCCCCATATAATCAATTACTAACCCCTGAGTCTTCCACCTCTTACTTATCTCTCAAATCCATCACCTTTATCCCCACCACCACCAAAACTTTTTGCCTGGAAGACTGCATAGCTTCCCACCTAGTCTCCTATTATTCATACACTGAGCTATTCTCCACAAAGCTGCCAATGATCTTCTCTAAATCTAATTTGATCCCATTATTTTCTTATTATTTTCTTATTTTAAACTTTCACATAGCTCTCAGATAAATTCAAAAGTCCATAATGGCCAACA
>NW_006797069.1:11371-16216 GCF_000442215.2 Lipotes vexillifer | reverse complement strand
AGTCCCCCCGCCCCCCGTCCCACCCCCCGCCAGTCACATCTCATGCCACTCTCCACTGGGCACCAGCCATCCTGGACCTGCTCTCAGTTCCCTCCCTCCTGGGGTCCTGTGCCCTGCCTGGCTCCCTCACCCTGTTCTTTCACCAAACTAACTCCTAGTCTCTCTTGGCTTCCCAAACTAGATTGTTTTAACTTCTGTAAGAATTTATTTGTAAATCTTGTAAGAAAACTGTCCTTTATGAAATTTTTCCAAAATATCATTAGTAATCAAGGGGCATTTCATTTACTACAGAGCTCTGAAAAGCAGAATCCATGTGTGTCTCGTTTTTGTGAACCCCAAAAGTAGTTAGCACTCACTAAATATTTTTGAAGGAAAAATGCATGAATGTGTTTGGGAGCACAAAGGAGGTAGCTAACTATCTCTGGATCTAGAGGGACCAAGAGACGCTGTGCAGAGGATGAGATATTTGAGTTGAGCGGTCTTGAAAGATGCACAGTAATTTACTAGTTGATTGTCTCAGAGTGATTTTCCCCAAAGAGTGACAAGGTTCTTACCCATTTCTCCTATCTAAAGGATTAAAGAAGTCTCAGGCTATCCTCAAAGGTGGCCATCCATCCAGAAATTTTCATATTAAAATTCAATTTCTGCTCTGTTCATGTAGGAGAGAGGCTACCACAAAGAGAGAAGCAGGTGAGTGATTCACAGGGCACACCACCAATCCTGTCCTCAGAGAAGTGAAGATTCTCATACCTGCAGATCAGGAAGAACCCGGAGATAGAAGATGCCCTGGAGAGCTGTAGTTGGGCATAAGGAGGAAAAGTGAGATGGTGCACTGCCAGGTTGCCCTGAGCATAGAGGGGAAATGTGGTAGGGTTACATATTAAAACAACTTTGTGGATGGGAGCATATTTCCAACTTTTCAAGCTGCAGGATCTGCATCCTCACTGTACCCGTGTAAATATTTACCCCCTTCCCCAGAGGCGTGTCACAAAGAGCTAATGCCAAATAGAATTTGTGGAGTCTTGGCCTTAAATAAATGCTTTAGAGACAAAGTTTATGTGACCACTTCCCCACTGTTGTCTCTCTTCTGTTTTAGCCAATCCATATACAATTGCAAAAACTGTCCTTATACCTTCTGTGTAGTGACAGAGCAGGATTTTAACATGATGAAACATTGCCATCTACAGGAGAAGAGCATGCACTGCAGCATGTCGCCCAAAAGAGAATCTGACCACAGAATCCTAGAATCACAATACATAACCCTGCAAAGAGCAAAGTGGCCATATGGAGTAACGTGAAAAGCCTTGTCTCTTGGATCCCCTTTAAGGTGGAAAAGCCCCCTTTCAGGAATTTATTCAAAGGAACTTATTCGCAAGCTGAGGTCAAAAAACCATCAGAAATCATTAGAGACCTTACAGGCCTGTAAACTCTAAAGTTTGTGAAATGATCTTAAAAATTAATCAATTGTTGCATGCAAAGATTTATACATTTCTTATCAGAGAGATATTTTTGACACCAAAAGAACTGAAAGAATAGCAATGTCCAACAATAGAGGTTTTTTCAAATTGTGGAACACTTTAGAATCACTAAAAATAATATTATGAAAAATATTGAATGACTTTAAAACATTTTTATAAAATATAGTGTATTACATGCAAGTGTGTGTGTATGTGTAAAAGTAAGGTTTAAATAAAAGTCCGCCTGCCAATGCAGGGGACACGGGTTCGTTCCCCGGTCCGGGAAGATCCCACATGCCGCAAAGCGGCTGAGCCATGGCCGCTGAGCCTGCGCGTCGGGAGCCTGTGCTCCACAATGGGAGAAGCCACAACAGTGAGAGGCCCGCATACTGCAAAAAAAAACAAAAAAACCCGGTATGTCCAGTATTATCCTACCCTTGGGAGGGAAGGAAAGAGAAAGCGAAGGAGAGAGACAGAGAAGGAGGAAGAGAATGATCTATATGAAAATTCAGAGTGGTTATCTCTGAATGGTGAATTAAAAGTGATTTTTATTAGATTCTTTTTCCTTACCTATATTTTTCAGGTTTTCTACAATAAACATCAATGTTTTCACTGAGTTATGTTTTTCTAATGGAAAAAAGCATTAATCTGATAAAGTGTTTATGAGCACAAACAAGTTCCCTGCAACTCTGAGCTCCTATCTAGACTCAAAATGATACTACAGGGGAAAGAATTCAATCTCAGTCATCAGTGGGAACACACACACACACAGTTGTACCAAAGTAATTCTGGGTCTGCATAGTGACAAGACACAGGGACGCCCACTCTGGTTACAACAGAGATAAGCACTGTCTCAGCCTGCGTAACCTCTTCAGATCCAGCTGTTTCAGGATGTGGAAACATCTGGCATAGACAGAGCTCCCCATGGCTGCAGTCCTGGCTGCCACCTTTACCCAAGCAGTGCACTCCTGCCTGCTCTTTTCTGGTTACATAGACCTTTATTTGCCTTCCAAGTCTGAGGGAAATCTCCCCTCTCCACAGTTTTCTGAAAACGTGTTCACTATTTTATCCTAATTGAATATCTGGAATGGAGATATTTCTTTCCCCCTATACTTATATACCAGGTATATCGTCCAGTCACTGTACAAATGAAGCTTTGTGCTTGGCAACTCCTGAGACATGATCCTTACATGTAGCGGGGCAGCCATTCCAACTGGAAAGGAGCTGGCTCATGAGGAAGAGCCCAGGTCCCTCCCAGCGCTATGGTAACATTGTCAGTGCCAGCAGGGGAACATCAAAGAGACCGATAAGATGGCCTACAAAGATAAATGGATCGCTTAGATTATATTAGGCTTCGAATTCTGGAGGAAAATGTATACATTTGCCTAAATTCTTCTTCCTTTTGTTCCTATCATTGGTGCTTGTTGCCCTTTTTGATGATGCCATTATAATTTTTAACACCATATTCGGTGATGTTGCATATTCCCTTTTTTTTTTTTTTTTTTTTTTTGGCGGTACGCAGGCCTCTCACTGTTGTGGCCTCTCCCGTTGCGGAGCACAGGCTCCGGACGCGCAGGCTCAGCGGCCATGGCTCACGGGCCCAGCCGCTCTGCGGCATGTGGGATCTTCCCGGACCGGGGCACGAACCCGTGTTCCCTGCATCGGCAGGCGGACTCTCAACCACTGTGCCACCAGGGAAGCCCTGCATACTCCCTTTTTGTTAGAAAGGTTGCTAGTCTTCTTTTTTTTGGCTTTGGAATTATCTCACTTCCCGTACTCGCCATATAGGCTCTATGGAGTCTTAACATTTGCTTTGTCCACGGGTGTTGCACGTTGGGAAGCTCACCTGCAGCTCTGAGCAGTGTCCGCAGCATCTACAGTGCTGAAGGAGGCTGCCAACTGCTCCTTGACTGTGATGTTATCCATGCCTAGAGCCCAGAAGAAAATAAAAGTCGCTGAGGATTGGCTTCCCAAGTACACACAGTGCCAAAGGAGGGAAATTTGCATTTATAGGATGCAACACAAATCAAGTTACCAGTGGAGTTACCAGGTTTTACATGGGGGAAAATAAAGAGCCCTTTGTAAGACCTTTATACATTTTAATAATTCACAAAGATGATTTGAAAATGTCATAGATTCTACCACTGCCACAATTTCATACTTACCAAGAATGGCAGGGAATTAAATTCAGAGGTATTGATCAACTGGTCCCATTAATTCATTCAAAAGGTATTTATTGAGTGCTTACCATGCACAAGCTTGTGGCTTGGCAATGAAGAACAAGACAGACATTTTCCCTAGGATCAGGGGTCTAATAGTTTACTGGGGAAACTGACGTTTAGAATGTAGAGCTCTACGAGTTATCATATCCATGGTCGCCAGGCACACCACTTTTGTGTCCTGACTTTTTATCTGGTATCTATTCCACCTCACTTTCTGTCTGAGGGTAGGACATGTGACCTAAAGCCAACACTGTCAGCTCATTTTGCTCCTCTCTGTTTAGGGATAGGTTCTGGATTGGGTTCATAATCCAGGGAAAGCCAATAAGAACTAATAAGGAACAATTCCCAAACTTTGGTTTGAGCTATCAGAGCGGAGGGTGCTCTTTTCCGGCTGGACTGTGGCAGCCACCTTACCACCACCAGGGGGAGATGTTGGCGAGCAGGGGAAGCACAGGGAAGCCTGCAGGGCAGCGACACCCATGCCTGAGAGGTTGTCTAAGCCCCGCACAGTTCCCCGCCCCCCAGCAAGCCAGCTATAATTCCAGCACTTGTGTATCACTTAAGCCAATATTTTCCATGTTTGGATTGTGTGAAAATATCCAAATGGATAGGTGAAGCTCAACACGCCATGGAGATTAACAGTCACCAGAAAAGGTTTCCCTGAAGTTTCTAGAAGTTCCCCAGGCTGAGTAGGAGTGGGGGAATTGCTCCCAGAAGAGGGAACAGCAAACACAGGACTAAAGGCCAACAGAGCAGGGAGCCTGGGCTACCATTTGTCACCCAGTACACACTGCCTGCAACTGTTTCAACTATATATCTATTAGGAAATGAGCCTTGTGTGCATTCCTCACTTTCAAATGAAAAAAGAAATGTTTTGAAGCCCCTGAATAACCCCATCATTCTTAATGAGAGTGAAAGTGTGAGAAGTCTGTAAAAGAAGGAAAACAAAAAAAGATACAAAAAAATCAGAAGCAAGTCACAAAGAAAACTCACATATACCAGACTCTCACCGAAGGACTCCTTTCCCAGAATGAATAACAGACACACTCTCACCACACTTATGCATATGCATACATATTCCAGTGATGCTTCATGCTTTAATAGTGGTCACTTAGGGCTTCCCTGGTGGCGCAGTGGTTGAGAGTCCGCCTGCCGATGCAGGGGAC
>NW_006797069.1:0-10314 GCF_000442215.2 Lipotes vexillifer | reverse complement strand
CCGCTGAGCCTGCGCGTCCGGAGCCTGTGCTCCGCAACGGGAGAGGCCACAACAGTGAGGGGCCCGGAGCACGCCAAAACAAAAAAAAAAAAAAAAAAAAAAATAGTGGTCACTTATTTTGCCATCTTTCAATGAAAGATAATAAAAATAGTACTACTAAGGCGTGGTGATACAAGCACTTTCAGATGCTACAGTACAACCATTCTGAAAAATAATTTGAGAATACATATCAAGAGTCATAAATAATAACTTAATTTGACATAGTAATTCTGCTCCTAGAAATCTGTGAATAGAAAGTTGAAAAAGCTTTAGGTATGATATAGATACCATCACCATTTGTAATATCAAAAAATTAAAGTAACTTAAATATCCAACGAAAAGGTAACATTACTGAACTTCTAATTGAAAAAATATTTTATACCAAAGGATGTTTATCAAAAGTTAATAATAACAGAAGAATACATTTTTCTACAATAAGTGAAAAGCTAAATACAATTTGCATGTACAGCACAATCTTGATTCTGGGAAAACATACATTCATTTCAATCTTTTTGTTGATTCATCTTTTAATTTTTAGAAATAAGTGAGAAATGGATTAAATATATTTCCCAGTGAGACTAACCTTAGCTTTTCAGGTGTGATCAAAGTAGTCAGCTCAATTCTCCCCTCATTTATCTGGATGTTCAATGTGGTCAGCTCCCTTAGGTGGTTTTATTTATGGCAAGAGCCCTGATAGCTCAGTACTAAACAGCTGACAGCAATACCAGTCTGGGCTGGGCTGCCGGCTTATGAGCTGAGTAGTTGTTGATAATCGACACAACTTCTGTTAACAGTGTGATCATGTGCACTGCTTAGTGCTTTAAAAATAGTTTGTAGTTTATATCCTCATTTCTTCCCTTCTTTTAAGTGTGCATCATCGATATGTGTGGCCAAGAAACTCCATTACTTACATTCAGGCAGAAGTTACAATAACCTTAATTAAAAATACATTTTCTTTCTTCCAGGATGTGAAAAAATAATTCACCTGGCATATAGCCCAACTATCTGGTCCCTACATTAAAAACTAGGCAGTTGGCTGTTAAGAGAAGAAAACAAGAGTCAGGCAATTCAGTTCACTGACGTACAAGGAGCCATTAGTGAAAGACATTTCCTTATGTCACTTTGGAGGATGTTCTGTTACACCCTGGAAAGTGGGAGGGAACAATCAAGTTGAGAGTACATTTCACAAACATAATAGTTTTCATTTGATGGAGGGAAAAAATAGCATTGGCTTCTACTATGACTGGCTTTTAAAAAATCACACAGAAAATGCCTTAAAAGCTTAAAAATCTCCCATAGCTGCCTGAGTACAATCCCCAAAAGCCTACGTCTGAAGATCAGTGAGGTGACACTGATGTTGAGGGGAGCAATTGCAAAGCACATACATTCTCCTTGGCTGTGTGGTTCTTTTATTTCTCACACACCACGCATAGCCAGTTACCACAAAACCCAGAGAGGATGGAGTCTATTCATTAAGTTGGTCCCAGCCAACCTGAAGGGCCCCAGGGCTGCTGGGATCTCAATGGTGCGGAGATTCACAAGATCTCAGATCTGTTGTATTTTTATACCGCAAAATACAACACCTTTGGAGACGTTTAGAATTTTTCCACTTATCTGCAAGGTATTCCTACTTCAGTATCCCCTCTCTCATGTCAAACTCGTGGACTCAAGGTGTCCTAGGGCTGGAAGAAACCCTAGAGGATTCTACCCCGTTCACGAGGTGAAGGATGGGGAGACAGCAGGTAGCAAAGTCAGGGATACTTACAAAGGCAGGGGTGGGAGTGCTTGGCTAGAGGGAGCATTCATTCCAACTGATAACCTGTGATTTGTTTCAGGAACTAGTTGCCCTCACGACCACCTGCTCTTCCTCAAAAGTTAGGGTCTCTCACTAATTCAGCCCCTCTGCCTCTCACCTGGGACGAGTGAACAGCTAAGCAGAAGATCCTTCAGGTGAGCCCATAGATCCTGTTGGCCATCATCAAATAGAGACAATGCATTTTCTTTCTTATTTATAACTAATTTTGTATTTTGATGGAATTTCTCTTTCTTTTTTCTTTGGATCTCCTGTGAATCTTTTGGCTTTTTATACATCTTTATTGGAGTATAATTGCTTTACAATGGTGTATTAGATTCTGCTTTATAACAAAGTGAATCAGCTATACATATACGTATATCCCCATATCTCCGGAGTTTCTCTTTCAATAAAGTTCCTATATGTGGTCCAAGCAGGGCAGGAGCTCTTCTTCAAAACTCACCCTATCACTTTAGCCTTCCCAGCCTCATTTCTTCTGGGTAATGGAAACTTCTCTGCATTTTGAAAAACCGTATCTCCTCCATTTTCCATCGGTATGATTTGGAGAACCCTACCCTTGGCTCAACTTTCCTTCCCAAACACCTCCAGTTCACTTAATAAAAATCTACCCTTCTTCTGATCTCCTAGTAATTTTGGAACTACTCTAGATTATTTCTCTTCTTCAAATCAAATCAATCTGTTGCTTATCCACCAGTTGCTTCCTCTGCAAAGGCTCCTCCCTTGTGCTTCTTGCTCTCTTCAGCACTTGACTTGACTCTGGGATTGCTAAGCAATGCCCTGGTGGTCCCCCTTACCATCACTTTTCTTCAGCTCAGTGCATATTGCACACTACTGTCAGACTAAGCATCCTTTAAAAATCATTGTCATCAAATCTAGAAACAATAAATGCTGGAGAGGGTGTGGAGAAAAGGTAACACTCTTGCACTGTTGGTGGGAATGTAAATTGATACGGCCACTATGGAGAACAGTATGGAGGTTCCTTAAAAAACTACAAATAGAACTACCATACGACCCAGCGATCCCACTTGTGGGCATATACCCAGAGAAAACCATAATTCAGAAAGAGTCATGTACCACAATGTTCATTGCAGCACTATTTACAATAGCCAGGACATGGAAGCAACCTAAGTGTCCATCAACAGATGAATGGATAAAGAAGATGTGGCACATATATACAATGGAATATTACTCAGCAAAAAAAAGAAACGAAATTGAGTTATTTGTAGTGAGGTGGATGGACCTAGAGTCTGTCATACAGAGTGAAGTAAATCAGAAAGAGAAAAACAAATACCGTATGCTAACACATATATGGAATCTAAGGGAAAAAAAAAAGACATGAAGAACCTAGGGGTAAGATGGGAATAAAGACACAGACCTACTAGAGAATGGACTTGAGGACACGGGGAGAGGGAAGGGTAAGCTGGGACAAAGTGAGAGAGTGGCATGGACATATGTACACTACCAAATGTAAAATAGGTAACTAGTGGGAAGCAGCCGCATAGCACAGGGAGATCAGCTCGGTGCTTTGTGACCACCTAGAGGGGTGGGATAGGGAGGGTGGGAGGGAGGGAGATGCAAGAGGGAGGAGATATGGGGATATATGTATACATATAGCTGAGTCACTTTGTTATACAGCAGAAACTAACACACCACTGTAAAGCAATTATACTCCAATAAAGATGTTAAAAAAAAAATCATTGTCATCTTGCTCGCCCCTTGCTTCAGAAGCTACAGTGACTCTCTGTCATCTGTCACATCAAACATAAACTCCTCTCCTTTGCTTTGCCTTTAAGCACCTCAAAAATATCTGTCCAAGTTTATTTTCTATGGCTCCTTGCGACAATGAACTTTTCCCTGTTCTTGAACTCACTGTGCTCTGTGACAACCACTGTGTATACGCAATGCCCTCTCTTGTTGAAATGATCTCCTTCCCCCGTCTCCCAGCACTTCTGTCTTCAGGTCATACAACAAGACCCAGCTCACAGGTCACCTTCAAAACAGTAGTCATTGGGCTCACACAGAATGCTGTAGTGTTAGCATTCTGCGGAATTGAAAGCATCCATCTTCTCACACTAGATTGTGAGTCCCTTGAGGACTACATATCCATAACTTCCATACCTGTCCCATAAAAGGGGCTTAATAATAGTTAACAACAATGATGATGATGAACATTATTAACTAATATTTATATAGAACTCACTATTCGCCAGGCATTTTCTAAGGGAAAATATATATATACACACACAAACATATATAATCATTCTCACCTCACACATAAGGAAACTGAAGCTCAAGGTGCTTGAGTAACCTCCGCATTTTATCATTAGTAAATAGCAGAGCAGAGATTTAAGCCAGAGGTTTTTGAGACTATACTGATGAATGTATTAATGAGCAATGAAGAAACAAATTCTAATCCCTAACACCAACGCTTCTGTGCCTCAGTTTCTGCTCTGACTAGATTGTCTACCACTTATTATTTCCAAGCCCCGGGCTGCGGTTCTGAATTCTGATACCTCCTCTCCCTGCCTATGGAGTAACTCTCCTGCCTTAGAACTGGGTAACTCTCAACGCTTGCATCAGGCTCTGTACTCACCTCCCTGGTCTGGGTCTTTCTGAAAGGGCATGCCCTTCCCTGCGGTGACACGTCTCATCATTGCCTCCGCCTTTGTCTTTTCATTTTTTTCCTTTCAGCTACCATTTACTGTATACTGTGCTAAGCCCTTAATATGATTTATTGAGTAACACTTCATTTGTGAAACCACCTTTATTATTTGTGTGCATATATAATATCATATATATAATATATAAACAATATATGTAATAGATAAAAAACAAATATATTTGATTACTTAGATATGTTAATCATATCTAAGTATGTTAGATATCAATCGTATGTTAGATATCATCACTCAGCACCTGTAGCCTCCTATTTTTAATTATTATGGCTTTATAATAATATTCACTGTCTGGCTCAGCAAGTATTTTCTCCATGTTCCCTCTTCAAACTTTGATTATCCATCCCCATATTTTTGTTCATTAAGAAAGATGTTAGAACCATATTGCTGAAAGTTTTTTTTTAAGTAGGTTTTGGGTTCCTGTGCAAGATGGCAGTGTAAGAAGATCTTGAACTCACCTCCTCCCACAAACAATCCAAATCTACAGCTACATATGGAACAACTTTTTCTGGAAAACAAAAACAAAAACAAAAAACCTAAAAACTGGCTGAGTGACTCCTATGCTTCACCTCAGGTGAATGATAGAAGGCCCACATCAAACAGATAGGAGAGTCTAGAACACTGTCTCACCAGAAACCTCACCCCTGGTACAGAGACCCACAGTTGGGAGGGTCCTCAAAACCCAGAGCCTCCCTCTGAGGATTCAAGGGTTTGAACCCCACATCAGTCACCCCAACTTTTAAGACCTGTACCCCCAAAACATCTAGCTTTGAAAACCAACTGTGCTCACATCTACCACACCCACAAGGCTGTAGCGATCTGAGAAATGGCTATTGAAAGGCTTACATGCTCAGACACACCTGCCTAGGGCCCAGCATGGAAGCAACCAATGGAAGGGTGCCCAGACTTTTGTAAGAGAGGCTCACTTTCTTGTCTTGGAGCCTCAGCCCAAGGGGCAGGCATCTCATTTGATGCGTACCTGGGGGCCTGCTGGGGTGCTCTATGGGGACGGAGACTGGAGGGCACCATCTTTGTACTCTCCCGCACTCCAGCCAGTGGGCATCATCTTTCTTTTTTTTTTCTTTCTCTTTCTTTTTTCATTTTCTTCTTTCTTTCCCAGTGGGCACCATCTCTACACTCTTCCTCTGTCTCTGCCCCCTCCAGCTGGTGGGCACCATCTTTGTGCTTTCCCCCTGCCACACTCCAGGGTGCCAGCATCTCCTAGAGGGAAGCTTCAACACACATCTGGCGCCCCAGTTTTTACATCTGGTACCCCAATTTTTGCTGCTGCCAGGGGGTGCCTCTACACCTCCTGGTTCTGTTGGCCAGTGGGGCTTACACTCGCGGGTCCCACACGATTATAACCAATAAAGAAAGAGTTCTCAATCAGTTACCACCCCCGGGGCCAGCAAGAGGCAGCAGACCCAGGAGCTCAGTCTTCTTTTGAGAGAGGCCTATTAGAGCTGCAGCCTGAGAGGCAGGCTTCTAATTAAATACACATCTAAGGGCTGACTATAATCGCTTCCACAGATCACTGAGAATGGGCACTATCTTTGCACTCTCCATCTGCTGCCCTCCAGAGCACCAGTACCTCCCAGACTGGAGTTTATACACCCATCTGGAGCTCTAACTTTTTGACTGCCACCCAGGGGATGTCTCTGGATCACTTGACATTGGTGGCTAGTAAGGCTTACACTTGTGATCCTATAGGATTGCATATATTTGACTATATATATTTGCGTACTTTAGAAGTTGCTGCCTGAAGGTCTGGATTCCAATCAGCCTGAATCTAGATGCTATATAAGACTCTCCGCTTTGGGACCACGACATGCCTTGGCACACCCTCAGATACTAGGAGCTTTTAAAAATAAAATAGGCTGCTTGGACAGTCACAAAGGTTTGAGAGAGAATAAAGAGCTAGGGCAGGGTTGAACAATAAAGTTCATCTCCTACACAAGACCACTCTTTCAAAACTGGGAGAGGTAGCTGTTTTATCTAACTTATAGTAACCAACACAGAGAGTCAAGCAAAATGAAGAAACAGAGGAATATGTCCCAAGTGAAGGAACAAGATAAAACCTCAGAAAAAAAGCTTTAATGAAACAGAGAAGTAATCTACCTGAAGAAGTATTCAAAGTAATGGTCATAAAGTTATTCCCCAAGCTCGGGAGAAGAATGGATGAACACAGTGAGAACTTCTACAAAGAGATGTTTAAGATGTAAGAAAGTTGCAAATAGAAGTCACAGAAGAAAATGAAAACACTGATACAAAAAGACATATGCACCTCCATGTTCATTGCAGCATTATTTATAATAGCCAAGATATAGTAGCAACTTCAGTGTCCATCAATGGATGAATGGATTTTAAAATGTGATATATATATATATATATATATATATATATACATATATATATATAAAAGGAATATTAGCAAACGGAAATCTCTCCATTTGTGACAGCATGAATGGACCTTAAAAGCATTATGCTAAGTGAAATAAGTCAGACAAAGACAAATACCATATGATCTCACTTATATGTGGAATCTAAAAAAAAAAAAAAAAAAGAGCTCATTGATACAGAGAACTGATTGATAGTTGTCAGGGGTAGGGTGTGGAGGGTGGATGAAATGAGTGAAGGGGATCAAAACATACAAATTTCCAGTTATAAAATAGCTAAGTCATGGGAAATAATGTACAGCATGGTGACGATAATTAATAATACTATATTGCATATTTGAAAGTTGCTAAAAGAGTAGATCTTAAAAGTTGCCATCACAAGATGAGTGGAGAAATGCACATTGTGTGTATATGGATTAATATATTCAATATCATTAAGATATTATCAATTAGGCCTACATTGATCAATGAACTCAACAAAATTCCAATCAAAAATTTGGCAGGCTCTTTCACAGCAGTTGATATATGAGAATGCAAAGGGCCTAGAATTACCAAACTTCAGGAAAGAAAAAGAGAAAAGTTAAATGACAAATATTACCAAATTTCAAGACTTTTTATAAAGCTATACAATAGTGTGTCACTTTTGTAAATGTAGATAAATATATAATTGGAATAGGAGAGAGTCCAGAGTTAGATCCATACCTATATAAGCAACTGAATTTTGACAACGGTAAAAAGTTTATTCAGTGAGAAGGATAGTCTTTGCAACCAGTGGTGCTGGAAACATTGGTATCCATACACAGAAAAGAAAAAGATCTTTGATCCATATCTCACACTATATAAAAATTAACTTAAAATGAATCATAGATATAAATATAATACTAAAAACAATAAATCTCCTAGATGAAAAAATAGAATGAGAATTTGGGATTGGGCAGATGCTTCGTATATAAGACACTAAAAGCTGATTGATAAATTTAAAAGTTAATAAACTGGATTTTATTAAAATTAAAAAAAAATTTTGTAACTATATGTGGTGATGGGTGTTAACTAGTTTAGTCTAGTTAGAAATGTGGTGATCATTTCACATATATATACAAAAATTGAATCATTACATTGTACACCTGAAATGAATATAATGTTATAATAATAATATAAGGTTAATATAAGGTGTCAAGTATGCCTCAATTTTAAAAGAATTAACTATAATTAAATTAAGCTGGTTCTCTGAAGTCCAAGCTATTGATTGGATATGGGGGTTATTTTGTCTCTATTCATGCTTAAGATACTCTGCTCTTAAGAGTATAAGCTAATCTTCTCTGTGGAAATAAACAGCAAAAAGAAGAGGTTCTATGGTGTCTCCAGTATGATGGGCTTACAAGATAGGCAGTAGTAATTGTTATTAAGTTCAGTGTATTCAGAGTCTCCAATAATCTGGCAAACGTGAATGAAAAAAATTTTTTCCTATCAGTCTGAATAAAAGTTTTTTTTTAAATATAAAACAAAAAAGTCATTTTTTATTAAATTTTATTAAACATAAATTAATTTGGGAAAAACTGATATGTTTATAGCTTTCAGGAACTCCCATTCAAAAACACGGTTCAGCTCTCTCACATATCCTTTTAATATTAATGGTAACTCCATTACATAGGATACACTCAATAACTAATTATTATTATCTTAGATATTTGTGCTTTTATTGCTATTCTGAATGGTAGTTTTATTACATTGCTTTTCTTTCTAGCTGAGAGTTACCAGTTAATCGGAAAGCTATTTTTTAACAGTCACTTACTTAAATGTTTTCTTTACTGATAATGGCTTTTTATCTTGTGTCTGTAGAAAAACATACCATCTAAAAATAATAATGTCTGTTTTTTCCTGTACCCATACCTAGAACATTAGGGCAACATTAAATAGAAGTGGCCAATAGTAGACATTCTTAGCTCACTTCTGATTCTAATGAAAGTGCTTCTGGGATTTCATTAAGTACAAGACATAGATTTTTGATAGACTGATATTTATTACCATCTTTTAAAAAGTTCTTACACTTCTAATTTATTCAGACATTCATTTTTATCAGAAACTTTAAATATTCCTTTGTCTTCCTTTATTAATATAATATGCTTTATGACTAGTTTTTTAATCAACTCATCCATATATCCCCAAAATAAAACTAATTTGGTCTTGGTAAATTATTCTCCTAATTTACTGCTGAATTTTGTGTTTAGAACAAACAAAGTGAGTTTGTTCTGTTTTACTCCTCTGTGTTATATTTTACTGGATTTGTTAGGGTTTTCCTAGGTTTAAAAGTGAATTGTATAGCACGGGGAACTATACTCAATATCTTGTAATAACCTATAATGGAAAAGAATCTTAAAAATTATATATATATATATGAATTACTTTGCTGTACACTTGAAACTAACACAGCATTGTAAATCAACTATATTTCAATAAAAAAATTTTTTAAAAAGTGAATTGAAGAGCTTTTCATTTTTTTTCTATATTGTATAACGGTTGATATGTGTCTTCAAAGCTTGGAATAATTCAAGTTGGTAAGAACATCTAAACCCACAGCTTTTATGTTGCTGTCACTTGTTTGATAATTAAAAAAATTTTTTTCCTTAGATATTTATACCTTCAACTTATCAATTCCATGTTATTCAGTTTTGGTTATTTACAATTTTTCAGAAAATTATCCATTTTAATTAGAAAGCTGTACATACCTCATAATTTTTAAAGTTGCCCATTTATGGTGTTATAGCACTCTTTTTACTTCTGACATTTTGTCTATTTTTCTTAATCCAACTGGCAGTGATGTCTCTATTTTCTGGTTTTGTTTTTCTGAGAACTAACTCTTGAATTTGCTTATTCATAACTTTATATATATTGGCCTCTTTATTTTAAAATAATATGTACTTTTTCCTCTCATACAATCATTTGCTTTTATTATGTCAAGTTCATATTGGTTAATTCAGCCATAAAGTACCGTGCTTTCAGATTTTATGTTTTCTTCCTTATTTTATAATGTGTATTGCCTAAGTGGAGTGTGTTTCCTTTGCTTTTACCTTCTTCAGGGTAATATTCCAAAGTCACCATAATCCTGATACCAAAACAGAAGAAAAAAGAACCATTTCATTATAAACAGAGAAACAAAATTCCTAAACAAGACCTCAACAAATCAAATTCAAAAGAGAGTTAAAAGAATAGGACTTTACAACTGATTAGCATTTATCTTACAAATGTTAAGAATTGATCATCATTAGGAAATCTATTAAATAGAAAGGTGAAACCAATCAAAGCATCTTGGCAACAGACACCAAAAATAATTTCAGGGCTTCCCTGGTGGCGCAGTGGTTGAGAGTCCGCCTGCCGATGCAGGGGATACGGG
>NW_006797068.1:0-799 GCF_000442215.2 Lipotes vexillifer | reverse complement strand
TGGGAATTGCTGAAGGTGACGAGGGTAATTCCTCCCCACATCTCAGCACGCCCGAGGGCACTTTCTTGGCAAAAGAATTCCACTTCCTGAGAGTCTGAGGGTCACCTGGTCGCGTGGCCGCTGCACTTTGGCAACCCCGGAGCGCAGTCACGGTCTCTTTTTAGACGCTTCTGCACCTGTCCAGGGGGCTGCGGACCAGTGGGAGCCGAGGGCTCCCCCGCTCCCTAGCCCTTCTCACTCCTGCGTGCTGTGTAACGCGCAGGTCCCTAGAAGCAACTGCAGTGAGTAGGCTCGCGTCCTGTCCCCCTAATCCCAGGGCTGGGCACCTCAGCGGGGGTGCGGTGAGCGAGCTGCAGAGGCGGTGGAGGCAGTGGCTGTTACGTTTGAGAGCATGCGGACCCTCCCCCTAGTCCAGCCCCGCACCCTCACCTCCCCGCCCAGTCCCTCCCCACCCGTGTTAAGATTGCTGTTCCCTTCTTCTGGGAGCCCTCCTGGGCGGCGGCGGGTGCGCAGGCACCGCCCTTGGGGAGGGGAAGTGTCTGCAGCCCAGTCCTCCTCCACCTGGACCCGAGAGTCGTGGCCCAGGTGCCCGAGCCCGGGCGGCAGGCCTCGTCAGCGAGACGGCTGGGACCCGCGCCGCGCACACCTGGTTAGCCACGTGGCGGCGGGGCGGGGACTGGGCGGGCCCAGCGCTAGGAGCGGGCGTCCCGGCAACCGGTGAGGGCGGACGCCGCGCGGCTGGTGGGTGGGCAGTGTGCAGGGTGGTCTCGGGGCGGCTCCTCTCCCCGAGGAGCTCTGT
>NW_006797066.1:0-342 GCF_000442215.2 Lipotes vexillifer | reverse complement strand
ACCTCATTACAAATAGCTCAATTTCGTTTCTTTTTATGGCTGAGTAATATTCCATTGTATACACGTACATCTTCTTTACCCATTCCTCTGCTGGGGATTTTTTTTTTAAGCTATGATGATGGATACCGAGAGTTGTCCAAAAGTGGGTGCTCAAAAGAGCAACTGTGGTCCCAGTCATGTGTGATACAGTTATGATATGTCTTTAAAAATTATGTGTGTAATGTACATTATATATACATATGTAATTAACTACGGTTAATCATATGTATCAAATTAAATATATATGTAATATCTGGAGGGATATACATGAAAATATAAACAATGGTTAATTTTCTAGATCAA
>NW_006797065.1:0-993 GCF_000442215.2 Lipotes vexillifer | reverse complement strand
GATTGTGGGAAAGCTTTTACGCATAAAGCACAACTCGTGGTCCATCAGAGACTCCACACTGGAAAGAAGGCTTATGAATGTGGTCAATGTGGGAAATCATTCACCTGAAACTCCTCCTTTACTCAGCACGTGAAATGGCACACACCCGAGAACTCAACTTGAATGTAGGGAGTGTGGAAAAAGCTTCAAGTACAGCTCATCCCTTTATAAACACTCCAGAATCCATACAGGCGAGAAACCATACCGATGCAGAGAATGTGGCAAAGCCTTTGCAGACTCATCAGTGTTGATCATGCATCAGAGAATTCATACAGGTGAGAAATCCCATGGGTGCACTGAATGTGGCAAAGCCTTCATCAAGAGATCACATTTCCTTAAACATTACTCAACTCACAGCAGAGCAACAAAATAAATGCAACACATGTGGGAAATCTTTTAACTGGAAGACACATCTCAATCTCCATCAAAGAAGTCATAAAAACAAGGGAGCTTTGTTAAATGTGGGAAAACTTAAAATTAGCCTTTTACTGAAACAGCAAAGAATTCATCATGAGAAAAACCCTATCAGTTGAATGTGGAAAAGCATGTTCTGAAATTCATGTTCTATAAGTGATATTACTAATTTTATTTCAAAGATTACAGGAAATTTTGAGCTACAGACAACTTTACAGTAAAACCAAGGAAGTTGTGAAAAAATTGAATAATTAAGGCATCAGACCGACTATAATTGCATGTGTACGCTGCTCCTAATTTATCATTTTTACACAATTTATACAAATGTCTGCATTGCTTAAGAAATTTGTACAACCGTGGGTTTGAAATATATGCTATGCACATTATACAAAATTATATCTGTTATAACGATGGTTGCACAACATTGTGAAAGTACTTAATGCCAATGAATTGCACACTTAAAAATGGTTTAGGGCATCCCTGGTGGCGCAGCGGTTGAGAGTCCGCCTGCCAATGCAGGGGACGCGGGTTCGTGCCCCG
>NW_006797064.1:732074-745504 GCF_000442215.2 Lipotes vexillifer | reverse complement strand
ACATACACACGGCGCACTGTGAGTCAATGCACAGCTTATACCACAACACACACACACACACACACACACACACACATCCCTCAGTGACTCAATGGAAAAGCCCATAGCAGCACACAAAGACACACACACACACACACACACCTGCGATTCAATTCTCAGCCTCTACCAGGACACACAGACACACACATACGCACGCCTCATTGTGACTCAATATGTAGTTCATATCAGCACAAACACACACACACAACACATCTCACTGTAACTCAATGCTCAGACTGTACTACACACACACACAAACACGCATTCATACATGCCTCACTGTGAGTCAGTGAACCACCTGTATCATCACACACACACACACACACACACACATGGCTCACTGTGACTCAGTGCACAGCCTATACCACACACAGAAATACAGACACCTGTGATTCAATGCTCAGCCTAAACCAGCAGACACACACCCCCACACACCTCAATGTGACTCAGTGCACACTGTACACCACTACGTTCATACACACACACACACACACACACACACACACCACACACAGCTAATTATGACTCAATGCACAGTCCAAACCAGCGTATACATACACACAGCTCAATGTGACTCAATGCTCAGATTATACCAGCACACTCACACATACACACACATAGAGCTCACTGTGACTCAGCGTATACCAGCCCCCCACTCACACACACACATGGCCCAGTGTAACTCAATGCACTGCCTATACCAGTAGACACACACACGGCTCACTGTGACTCAATGCACAGCCTATACCAGAACACACACACATAGACCTCAGTGACACAATGCAAAGCCCATACGAGCACACACACACAGACACACATCTAAATGTGACTCACAGCTGAGCCTCCAGCAACACACACAAACAGACACACCTTACTGTGACTCATGCAGACCCTACACCACCATATACAGACACATGAATGGCTCACTGTGACTCAGTGCACAGTCTATACCAGGATACACACACACACACACCACACACCTCACCATAACTCAATGCTCAGACTATATCAACACACACACACACAGCTGACTGTGACTCAGTGCACAGCATATACCAGCCTTCCACACACACACACACGGCCCACTGTGATCAATGCACAGCCTATATCAGCAGACACATACACACGAGGCTCACTGTGACTCAATGCATAGTCTGTAGCACCACGCACACACACACACACACACACAAATACATTCACCTCAGTGACTCAATGCAAAGCCCTTGCCAGCACACCCGCATATACACACACCTACTGTGATTCAGTGCTCAGCGTATACCAGCACAGACACACACACACACACCTTAATGTGACTCAGTGCACACCCTATACCGCTATATACACATACACACACACCTTAATGTGACGCAGTGCACACCCTATACCAGTACATACACATACACACACACACGGCTGACTTTGAATTAGTGCACAGCATATACCAGCCCTCTGCACACACACGGCTCACTGTGGTCAATGCACAGCCTATATCAGCAGACACATACACACAAGGCTCATTGTGATTCAATGCACAGTCTGTAGCACCACACACACACACACATACATACATGCAGATACATACATCTCAGTTACTCAATGCAAAGTCTGTGCCAGCATACACACACACACACGCACGGCTCATTGTGACTCAATGCACAGTTCATACCAGTACGTACACATACACTCAACACACCTCACTGTGACTCAACGCACAACCTGTAGCAGCACACACACACAGCTCACTCTGACTCAATGGTCAGCCTATACCAGCACGCACACACACACTTGCACAGCTCACTGTGGCTAAAAGTACAGTCCATACCAGCACACACACACACACACCACAGAACTTACTGTGACTCAATGCACAATCTGTAGCACCACACACACACACACACACACACACACACACCTCAGTGACTCAGTGCAAAGCCCATAAGAGCACATACGCTCACCTGAGTGCTCCGCCTGTACCAGTGCACACGCACAAACACACACATGGCTCATTGTGACTCAATGCACAGTCCATACCAGCGCATACAGACACACAACACATCTCACTATAAATCAGTGCTCTGACTATACCAGCCCTACCCACACACACACATATGCACAGTGCACTCTAACTCAGTGCTATACTAGGAGACACACAAGTGTACACACACACCCCAGTGACTCAATGCAAATTCCATACCAGCACACACACACACATACACACGGCGCACTCTGATTCAATGCTTAGACTATACCAGCACACACATAAATGGCTCACTGTGACTCAATGCACAGCTTATGCCAGCACACACACATGGCTCACTGTGACTCAATGCAGGGTCTATAGCAGCACACACACACACGGTGACTATGACTCAGTGCACAGCCTACAGCAGCACACACACATGCACACAGACACAAATGAATCACTGTGACTCAATGCAGTCTCTAATGGCAAACACACACACACACACACCTACCTCACGGTGGCTCAATGCTCAGCCTATACCTGCACGCACAGACACACCCACTCCTAACTGAATGCACAGCCTATACCATCGTGTGCACACACACACACAAATTGAATGTGACTCAATGCACTGTCCATAACTGCGCACACACACACACACACCCCTCAATGTGACTCAGTGCACAGCCTATACCAGCAGACACAGACACCCACACACAAGGCTCACTGTGACTCAGTGCAGTCTGTAGCACCAGACACAGCAGTGACTCAATGCAAAGCCCATACTAGCACACACACATAAATACACACACCTGTGATTCAATGCTCAGCCTAAACCAGCACACACACACACACACCTTTCTGTGACTCAGTGCACACCCTAGACCACTACATACATACACATACACACACACACAAACACGGCTTATTGTGACTCAAGGAGAGTCCATACCAGCACCTACACACAACACACCTCACTGTGACTCAGTGTTCGGCCTATACCAACACACACACACACACACACACACACACAGCTCTCTGTGACTCATTGCACAGCCTGTTCCAGCACACACACACACACACATAGCTGTGAATCAATACTTAATATGTAGCAGCACACACACACACACACAAATACGCACTCACACATCTCACTGTGAATCAGTGAACCGCCTATGCCAGCACACACACAGCTCCCGTGACTCAATGCACAGCCTATACCAGCACACACACACTCACCCCTCCGGGGTTCTCTTCTTTTAATGGGAAATGCAGAAGACACACACTCAGGATGCCTGGGCTTTCAGGGCACAGCCACAGGGAAGTATAGCTGACAGGTTAACGATGGAGTCAACGTCTCCTGCGTCCCCGTGCCTGAGACTGGCTCAGTGTGTGCAGTGCAGCTGGCCCTGAAGCAGCAAAACGTTGAGCACCTCCTTCCATGGGTCGTGGAGTGCGGCACAAGGGTCACTGGCTTCCAGAAGCACCATCCCAGCAGCAGCCTAAGGTGCGTTTCCATTGCCCCCTGTGTGATGAATTCCTCGACCACATCAGAACTCACATAAGACAAGCAGAGTATCCTGGTAGAAGGCAAACATAAAATGTATGAGGCATTTGTGCACTTTTTAAAAATCTGTGATTTGGGTCAATTTTTTGGTTGTTCTAAATTAAAATTCACTCTCCTGAGTAATGCTTATTAAGAAAAATCCCTCCCTCTTAGGGCTTCCCTGGTGGTGCAGTGGTTAAGGATCCGCCTGCCAATGCAGGGCTCACGGGTTGATCCCTGGTCCGGGAAGATCCCACATGCCGCAGAGCAACTGAGCCCGTGAGCCACAATACTGAGCCTGCGCTCTAGAGTCTGTGAGCCACGACTACTGAAGCCCGTGCACCTAGAGCCCGTGCTCTGCAACAAGAGAAGCCACTGCGATGAGAAGCCTGTGCACCGCAACGAAGAGTAGTCCCCGCTCGCCGCAACTAGAGAAAGCCCACGCGCAGCAATGAAGACCCAACACAGCCAAAAAAAAAAAAAAAAAAAAAAAAAAGAACCCCCCTGCCAAAGCAGGGGACACGGATTCAAGCCCTGGTCTGGGAAGATCCCACATGCCACGGTGCAACTAAGCCCGTGAGCCACACCTACTGAGCCCACATGCCGCAAGTACTGAAACCCGCGCACCTAGAGTCCGCAACAAAAGTAGCCAGTGCAATGAGAAGCCCGTGCACCGCAACGAAGAGTAGCCCCTGCTCGCCACAACTAGAGAAAGCCCAATGCAGCCAAAAATAAATTTGTTAAAAAAAAAAAAAAAGAATTCCTCCCTCTCAATTGGGTAACCTTCGGGTCCAACCAACCTGCTGCACAACAGAAGCGTTTCTAATCCGCCAACCAGGAGCAACTGCCGTGTGCTGGGTGGTTCCGACAGATGCATTTGGATGCAGGGAAGGCACTTCCTCCAGATCCAGAATACAGTGATGGCAGCAGAAGTGTGGACGCTTCCACTGGCACCCCTCTGATCCAGGCACGGGTCCTGAGCACATTAACACATCAGCTCAATTGCTCTCACAACAGCTCTGCTCCAACTACAAAGGAGGAAGCTGAGGCTGGAGGGGCTGACACTTGCTCACAGCCATACGCCTGAAGTGACAGAGCTGGCTTTACTCCAGGAACTTGGCTTCGGGTCCTGGACGATTTAGTGCTATTCGGTATCAGACCCTGGTGTGGGAGGTGTGGTCCATCAACGGCCCCAATTCTTCACACCTCCCTGTAGCCACAATCTGCCACGTGACTTACGGTTCCTTCCACTAAAGCGGTAGAGCACACACCACACCCTCTGACTTTGGGTTTGGCTGTGGCACTTGCTTTGGCAATGGGAGGTTAGCAGGTGCACTCTAACCAGAGACAGGAAAAGCATCGCTGGGACTGGGCTGGTTCTCTTATGCATCTGCCACTGACCTGCCCAGGCCAAACTCCTGGTGCCGGGAGGAAGATGACAGGCACGTGGAGCAGAGCCTGATCTACAATTTCATGAGCTAACGGAATACGTCTCACTGGACCCTGCTGAGATTTTATAGTGCTTGTTACACAGCACTGCTGTGGCAGGCACTGACTTATACAACTTGTGTCTGTGATATTTTCCTGACTGCAAACTGACTGCCCTTTACTAGACTGGCAGAAATAGTCACATACATACATACATACATAGAATTAATCCCACCATTTATCAGTGGTTGAAGAATCTAATATATGGTAAGGATATTGCAATTCTTAAAAAAAAAAAGATGTAAATCAAAGACATGCTCGGTTCACTGAAGGACACCATGTATTTTGTGAACGTCAAGCAGAATGATCTGTTGAGACGTAAGTTAAAGTATTGAGTGTGAAATCTGTACGCATCTTCCAGAGTGGACTCCAGGAGAGAAGCCAAAGGTGCAACGCCCCTGACTAGAATCTTGCTATACAGAGCATTCCACAGCTGAGCTATGACCGAGGGTGAGCTATCAGCCACCACCGAAGAATGCCAAGGGCAAAACATTAGCACCAGATTGTCTTTATATGCAATAACATAACTATGTACAAAGTTATGTACATTGACTCACTGCAATCTGTGGGTCCCCACTAACCAGACATTTAAGAGGCAAACGGGAACGTTGTGATTCTATGTGCTTCGTTAAAAGGACAGCAGAGCACTATATATTGCTACGTAGATGAGAGAGTTCTCAAAAGACACCAAAAAGCTGGATACAGACACGAATTCTATTTTCACATTTTACAGACATATCATCAAAATGATCACAATACTGTATTTGAAGGGAAAGAATCACAGGTAAAAGCTTTGTGACAATTAAAAACACACTGATTATCACCGTGGTTGTCTCCCCGAGAGAGGAAGCAGGGGCAGTGGGGGGAGGGGGTGTCCATGGACAGCCAGCTTTACCTTTCCTGACGTGATCAGTTTTCACGGCAAGTGACCCACAGCACGTGGCAAGGACACTTCGTTGGCAGAACAGGGATTTTTCAAGTCAGGAGTAGCTTAATTGAATAAGGGTAAAAACTGTTGAAAAGGCATTTCTCTTTGGCGTCGGTGGGCTGCCAAAGGAGTGCTTATTTTGCCAGCATCACCGACGCCTGCCAGGTCGGCCCCGTCTACGGGTGCACGGAGATCGCTGCGGCAGCCCGGGAGTCCAGTCTCCCCTCTGGCTGGCGAAGCGTGGACTAGTGTCCTTTAAGACATTTGTGTGCGTCTGTGCTTGGTAAGGCAGCGGCCAGTGCTGACAGAGGGACATCTCCCCCCCGCCGCCGCTGGAAAACTTCTTTTATAGGAGGAAGAGGAATAAGGAGTTAAAACGATCTCACAGATCAAACCAAAGTCCGCACATCACCTCAACGTGAAGTTATCCTAGGGCTTCTCCCGCCATTAACCACACATTTCAACCGATGAGCATTGTGACGAAACTCACCACTCCACAGCGATCAGCTGAGAAATAAGTACGTGACAACCACGCCATCGTTGGCTAAAACATCGATTCATGTGCTTACTCGCCATGCATGTATCCTCTTTGGTGAAGTGTCCATTTCAGTCTTCTGCCCACGTTTTAATCGGGCTGTTTGTTTTCTTACTGCTAAGTTTGAGCGTTCTTATACATTCTGGATACAAATGGTTTGTCACATACATGATTTGCAAGTTATTTTCTCCTAGCCTGTGATCTGTCCACTGGAAGATGACAGCTTGACAGTTTTCTTTAGTGAATAGACTCTTTACCGTCTCACAATTTCAACCACTAAAAAAGGGTACAGCAGCTGTACACTGTGTGGCAGAAAAAGATCGGGTCTAGGAGTTCTGTGGTCCACCGGGACCTCTGAGAAACCAGAGCAACGGTTCTTAAACGGTTTGTGGCCCTTACAGCATGGTAACAAATAGAGGCAAAAAGAGAGAAATTGCCAATTGTAATTAAGGATCATACACACGTAAAATAAATGTTCTGGGGAGAGAGTAAGTTAAGAAATATCTCGTCGGCCTTAAGCAAAAAAACACCCAGCAAGCACATTACTACCAGACACGCTTTTAGCCAAGTAATTTCTCCTTGCAGGAAAATATCATTTGAACCGTGATGTCAGCCGAGAAATCCTAAAACCATGTGTCTGCTTTGTGTGTGTTTTAAAGCGTTAACGCTATTTAAGTGGCAATTTTAGAATGAGCGAACCCAACATGTAAGCTCTTCTTTTCACAGTTGGTTTTTAACCACGTGGAAAACCATTCACCTTTGTAGAGTGTTATTAAAGTATCATCATGATTTTTGCTGGGTCGGAGATCATCCTTATGTGACAGACACAATGAATAAACGCTCAACACTTCTGGACCAACAGGAGACCCACCGGAGAGGTCGTGCGCCAGGATTTGCCCGACACGCGCTTATTCCCTCCTGAGCGGAGGAAGGGGTGCAGCGTGGGAAGACGTGAAGGGCAGACCCGAGCCGGCAAGGACCACGTGTGTGCACCTCGGGACCAGAGCCCAGTCCTTACTCGGGAACTCACCGTTCACCGGAGCCGGGCGCCATGTGGTGTTGCTTCCAGGCCAAGGGTGACGGGAAGCCACTCTGCTCAGCATTCAAGAGGGGGAACTAAGACATTAAATCAATCATCCCAAACGCACCCACGGAAATTATTGCTTTTCTAACGGCCATTTGGTTCTGGGAGGGATTCTCTCTCCAGGACAGAAGTACAGGCTGGGGTTTTCATCTGCCTCCTTGGGCCCGGCACTGAAGGGCCGGCTTCTGTGCCCCTCCGGGGAGGCGTCGGGCGGCACGCCCCTCACTTGGCCCTCTCGGGCGGAAGGCTATCCCGCAGGCACTTGAGCTGCTCCTCGCCCAGGTGGATCTTGTCCTCCAGCTCGCGCTGCTCGATGAGCAGGGCCGACTTCATCCTCACGAAGTGCGCGTAGTCTGCCAGGCTGTCCTGGCTGAGGTAGCTGGCCAGGATGTCGGACACGATGCCCTCCCGCCGGTCCAGGTTCTCCTTCAACTCCTTGGCGTCCTCATGCTGCTGGATCAGGACCCGCTGCTTCTCGAGCAGGGATTGCTGGAGAGACAGAGAGACACGAGCCTGCTGGGGACCAGGCAATGGTGGGGGCGGGGCGGGGGGGTGCCGTTGTCCGGCCGATGCCTCCAAAACGCCCGGCAGCTTTTCTGGGGGCTGGTCCAGTGGAGACCCTGACGCCACCCGAGTTAGGGACCCGCACAGAAGCACCTGGGGCGTGGGCAGGAGGCACCTCGCGGAGAGAAGGCCCCGGCGCCAGCTCCCCCGTTGGCGCTCCTGGGCCGCTGCCACCTCCACTTGCTCCTGTCACTGTGAAAGGCCGTGAGGAACACGGGAGCCATCCAGGCGCGAAAAGCTCCAGGACCGGGAGAGGCTCAGAAAGAGCAAAGGGCTGAGGCAGCTGGTGTGCGTCAAAGGCCCTTCCCTGCCAATACTGTGGCCAAACGGACACAAGGCGCAGGTTCTAAAGAGATTCCAGGGCAGGACTGCTAGGCCCTTCCGGCAGACGGAGCTGCAGCTCGAGAGCAGCTGTAGCAGAGGCCGTAAAAGGGGGCGGGGCGGGGGGAGAGACCGTGCCTGTCGGGGAGGTGCCCTCTCTCCTTCTGAGGGTCCCGCTCTGGGTCACACAGACACCCCCGTTTCCAGAACGCAGCATTCACAGTCGCTGCCCACAGGGCGCGCACCCACTTCCCCTGCCCTCTCCAACTTTAATGAAAACTGAGATGGGGAGAGGTGAACGCGGTAAATGTCTGGCAGATGCCACGGATGCCCTGTCCTCGGTGCGAGTTTCTGACACCAGCAGGGCCCCGTTATTCCGCCACTTTGCAACTTGGACATTTTACCCACGGCCACGCGTGAGCATCCAGGATGCGGGAGTGCTCTGCAGAGCGCTGATCCACAGAAATTAAACGGTTGCTGAAAGCAGAAACTGCTCCTGGGGTGAGGCTTCCGGGAACTGCCCCCGACTGCACAACCTTTCGGGGTCACCTGTTCCGGGGACACCTGGACCTTCAAAGTGCTTGTGAAACAGAAACAGAATGTATTTTCATGCAAAGAGGCAAGGTATATAGCGAATTAATTCCAACCAAAAGGGGAACAGACCAACTGATTCTAGAAATGTGGTTCGGGCCACTAAGGTCAGTTGGGCTCCCTGGCAGCTAGAAGCTGCTGATGGGAGGGAGGGATTCACGTGTCTGCATCTGCCCACGTGCCCACGTGCTCATTTTCTACCTGGGAAGACAGGGGAAGCCTCCTACAGCCTGAGGCCACATCTTTTCTTTCCCTCGTTAGCATGCCTGTCTCTGCAAACCGCAGTTTTCCCAAGCCCTGGCTGCCTGACACGGAGATTTTCATCCAGCACCGGCCACAGGGGAGGCTGGCCCACTGTGCTGCACCTGGACGTGGCGACTGAACACTCCTTTTGGGTCCACGAAGGTGAAGCTGCATCAACCACACACAGCCAAGGGAGAGAGAGCCTGTCTGCTTCTCCTTCCTCCCACGGACCCCCTAGGGATGCAGCTAAGAGCTCTGCAGCCAGGTCCCCAGGAGGACCACGGGCACTGCTTCCTCCATTGTGAATAAGCCTTGCTCAGTTCCAAGCAAAGGGACATAAGGATGAGCTGCGCTGCAAAGACAATACTATTTTTCATTTAAATCGATACTTGAGAGTTTACTGTTTCAATACAAGTAAGTCTCTCTTTCCCATCCATGTTATTTCCCTAAGTTCTTTCAGATAAACTTGGCAAAGCAGCAGAATGGAATGCGGATGTAACCCAAGGGGGTCGGGCTCCAAAGCCCCAGTTACTTTTTCGCCCCTCATGCAATACGTTCCGTGACTGATAGTCACTAACGACTTGGCTACGCACAAAAGACCACGGTCTCGAAGCCACGTGCTTTGTAAGATCTTTCTGTGTAACCTGAAACCACTCTCACCTGGAGTCCAGGGGGAGGGGGGTGCCTTTTCTGCTCCCCTTGTAGAGAAGTTAAGGTGCCTTATTAATGATGAAGATGATCATTTTGAAGGCCTATTATGTGCAAAGAAGCAAACTAGATGTGCTCTGACCTACGAAGTAATAAAGCCTGTAAGGTAGATGGTGTCTTGCATGTGCAGAGAGCAGACACGCAGACCCACTAAGAAATGTCCCAAGTTGCACTGCTGTGAAGGGAGGAGGAAAGCCGAGCAGCTCTTAGACTCATTCTAGACCCTGCCGGCCCTCTTGTGAAGTCCCAGCAACCAAGTCATCATCAAACGCCACTCTCACCGAGTGCCGATAACTCGTCAGGCAGTGGGTGAACTCCACTTAAACACTTACCTGCGGTGGGGAAAGGTTACAAACAGAGACTACGTTCTAGGAAGAGACCGACACTAGCAGCGGTCGTGGGACTATACGAGAAGAGGTCCACTCTCCCGGACGCGCGCCTCGCGCCCCCCCCCCCACCCCGCAGACAGGTGGCCGCAGCGGCTGAACGAGGCTTCCCAGCGGTCGGCTCCACCCCCCCCCCACAGGAAAGCCACACCCCGCCCCGCATTCCGGTCAACCCTGGCCTTAGTTACCCGATCGCCAGGAGCAGTGCCGTCGTCCAGATTGTTGAGAGCGTTTTCCACGCGGGCCAGGCGGCCGGACAGCGACAGCAGGAGGTTCACCACCTTGTCCAGGTCCCCGATGAACATGCGGAACTTGTCGAACTCGTTGGGCTTGCAGACGGCCTTGGCCAGGGCCTCCACCTCGTCGCCCAGCGCGCTGTTGGCCTGCATGTCCTCCCGCAGGCTCTGTCGCGCCTGCCGCAGCACCTGCAGCTTGCGACCGATGCTCTCGATGAGCTCCTGCTGTGGGCACAGGGCAGGGGACGCGGTCAGGGCCACCTTGCGGCACCCCCTCACACATCCCGGATCTGCGGGCGACTCAGCTCAGCCGGGCGGCAGCTTGTTTGCATCAGTAAATAACGGGGGACTTCCCCAGTGGCTCAGGGGTTGGGAATCCACCTACCAATGCAGGGGACACGGGTTCGAGCCCTGGTTCGGGAAGATCCCACATGCTGCGGAGCAACTAAGCCCGCGAGCCACAACTACTGAGGCCCGTGCGCCTAGAGCCCGTGCTCCACAACAAGAGAAGCCACCGCAATGAGAAGCCCGCGTGCCGCAACTAGAGAAAGCCCACGTGCAGCAACGAAGACCCAACGCAGCCAAAAATAAATATAACTAACTGGGGATGTTTAAGACTAGGGAAAGGGTAAGGCCTTCCTGTTCAATCACTGGCGTTTGATTTAGAAACGGAACAGAACAAACCTATTCTCATCCTGTGAGTGTCCTCTCAGACTATGCAGGAGTGGGACCCTTGGGGCTACTCACGGTAAACCTCGTTTCAGACTGTATCTTTGCAAGGATTCTCCGGGCCTCTGTGATACTCTGTGCTTCCTTGTTTGTAGTTTTTTTTTTTTATCCTGGCCGCGCTGTGCGGTTTGTGGGATCTTAGTTCCCCGACCAGGGATCAAACCCAGGCCCTCAGCAGTGAAAGCGCGGACCGCCAGGGAATTCCCTGTGCTTCCTTCTTTGGAAGTTCCCAGTTTTGAAGACTTACATGCACAGAAGTTATTGAGTCTGGTACTGAACGTCTGGTACTGAACTCCGTGATTAAAAAGTGTCTTCCATGTAGAATGAGCAATAAAAATTAAGACGAATGAAGGATGTCAATGAACTTAGGAAAGTCTTTCAGAATAATAAAGTACTGGTCTCCATTTGACCAAAATGTAAATAAATGACTTCTAAACGTGGTGAAATATACATACTGCAACATTTACCGTCCCACCTCTCTTCTCGTGTGCTGTTCTGTGGCATTAAGGCACACGCACGGTGCTGTGCAGCTAGCACTGCCACCCATCTCCACATCCTCTCCATCCTCTGAAACGGAAACTCTTGACCATTCAATACGAGCTCCCCATTCCCCACCCCTGCCAGCTCTTGAAATGATGAATTTTTAGAGAGCAAAAATGACACGTACACAGACCTTTTAATCTGTCACCATCCTGAAGTGAAGCGGCACCATATGGTCCGAGTTGAGGGGCAGACAAAGCAGATTATCTGTCTCGTTGGTCATCACATTTGAGAAAAATTAAAAGGACAGCTCAAAAGGAGTCCAGCAGGTAAGCCTTCCCCAGAAAAACCCTTTTCCCATGACTATGGATGTGCTTCTGCTGTTAAACCCACGCATGGCGGATGCCAACCGGTGGCCTGCCCTGACACGGTGAAGGGCCAACGGTGAGAAGCGAAGTCGCCCGTTGTCCTTTTCGGAACCCTGCTGCCACCCACCCTGCACGACTCTGCCAACCTCGTGTCGACAGACACGGCAGGTTACGTGGGGTTTACGAGGCCAACGCATCCCAGTGCTAGCCCGAGGCTGGAGTGATGACAACGAAAGCAGTGCTCTGCTGCCCGCACCAAAATGAGGATTAAACAATTAGTTGGAATGTTAAGTCCGATTAGGATTTTTAAACTCAGTCTGTTGCTCCATAGTGAGTAACACTATTTTAGGTACAACGGACCCATGAAAATGGTCTGTGCCGTCCACCGCCACCCCTCCTGGGGCAGTTTCCAAACTCTGGCCCCAGACGGAGCCCGCAGGGCTCCACAGAGAGAAGGCCCAGTCTCGTGAAACCCTCCAGGATGGTGTCCAGAGCTGAGCAGGGAGCAGTTGCCCCGACCTCCAGGGCTGACATGATGGGTGAAATCCCCGGATGCTTACTTAGCCCACTGCTTGGCATGCAGTAAGCGCCTGTCCACAGCCGTTACCAGCAAGACTGCAAGTGTGCATGAGAAGCTGCTCCGAGCTCACCACTACCGTTTGGTAGACACTGCCCCATCCCAGGGACTATTTGGGCAGGAGGGGGAAAAAAAAAAAAAAAAATCAAACCACCTCGGGAGAGCCGCTGAAGCACTGGAGGCACCCTACACTTCGTATGCCTGGTACGGACAATCTGGGTCTCAGGACGATGCTTTGAAAGAGGGTCTCCATGCAGCATTTTTCCTATCAAGCGAGACATCAAGTCCTCCCAAGCGCACCTGCACGGCCCTCCCTTCTCCTTGTCCCGTGCACACTTTGTAAGCGCGTGACACCATAGATATGGGGGCACTGGAAAGGGAGCAGAGGCAGCGCAGCCAGGAGAACAGGACTACTGGGTCAGTGACAGCACAGAGAACCACAGAGAACTGCCATTTAAAGCATTTCCCGCTTGGGGTGAAAGTGCCCGACATACGCTAAGTGAACCAAAAACGTCAGCTGGCTTAGGAATGTAATCCTGGTGGGGTGATGGGGAGGGGGCAAGCTCACAGTGACTCATCTCAATCCCAAAGCTGCCATCTAATGGGGAGGCAGTGCCCGGCCCCTCGTGCCCCCGAAGAAATCG
>NW_006797064.1:691174-732064 GCF_000442215.2 Lipotes vexillifer | reverse complement strand
GAAGAGGCACCAGGCAGATGAAAGGAGCGGGACCAAGGCTGCTGCTTCCCAAATTCAGTATATCGTGAGAGACAAAGGCATACTGCAAAGAACACAGTTCTTTGCATCTAGGGTGTGGACGGAATTAAAACTGTCCAAACTGGGTATTTTTTCTAGGTGTATGAGAAATAACAATACTTTGTTTTTTGTTTTTTTTTTGTTTTTTTTTTTCCTTGCGTTATGCGGGCCTCTCACTGTTGTGGCCTCTCCCATTTGCGGAGCACAGGCTCCGGACGCGCAGGCTCAGTGGCCATGGCTCACGGGCCCAGCCGCTCCGCGGCATGTGGGATCTTCCCGAAACGGGGCACGAACCCGCGTCTCCTGCATCGGCAGGCGGACTCTCAAGCACTGCGCCACCAGGGAAGCCCAATACTTTGTTTTTTTAAATTCATTATTTTTAAGAACTGCTGAGAGCCATCCGGATGTGACAAGTATCCCTTGAGCACAGCCAAGGGAACCAGCACAGCTGTTGTCTACGGATGAAGCTCAGCCTTTATAGAATTATAATGAATATTACTAAAGGGTTTGACATTTATTTGATCTGTGTACTTTGTTTGTTCGCATGTGGTGACGGAGGATTAAAACCTAGGGGAAGGCATGTAGAGTCCCTGGGAGATGGTAATTCCCGATGGAAATTTAGTAAAACCCCTTGGGATGAAGCATCAGGGGGACAAAAAGGCCCCTTAACTCCCCCACCATTACCTACTCCCCGTCCTCCACGATGGGAAAGAGGATCAAGCATGGGAATGTTTAGATTGAAACAGCCCACATTGAAAGAGAAGATGGATATTAATGCTTGGAAAGGGCAACTTATATTTTGCCAGTATGTTTTGCATGAAAGCAACATATATATAAAAGTTGAATGTCCTCCTAAGCAACCTAAGATTTATGCATAAAAGAAGTTACTTGATAGAAATTGCTTATGCCTTGCTAGAATATAGAAAGTTTTATGTGAACTAGTGGTAATTTTTTATTAGATAAGAATCTAGAACTACACCAGGAAAATAGTTAGGCCCTTTGAATGCTCAAGGACGGAACAGTCTGTGTGTTTTAAGATTGTATTAGCTCACTGTAACCACAAGACCTGAAACAAAGAACGAAAGTTCTGCCAGACGTTTTGAGAAAAGAAAACCGCAGGGGGACATTGAGCAACCATTGTTATGAGAAGGCTGAAAAAAGAAAGCATTCATAATATTGTGTTATATGATTAGATAATCATTAATGTAACCATGAGAATTTGTTGAAAAATCAATGGTGTAATAAGAGTTAAACAAAATATAAAAAGGGCTATTTTGCATGGCAATAAAAAAAAAAAGGCAAGCATCTCATCTGACTCTGGTGTGAGTGGATCTTCTTTAATCGCCGACTCTGTCCTCCCTTCGGGTTATCCCTGCACTGCCGAGGCTGGACCGCGGCAAAGAACGTGGAAAACACAACCAGAAGAAAGCAAATGGTACCCTGTGCCAGACACAGGGCCTCTCAAATCCCAGGACCAAGGCTGTCACTTCCTAAATTGAAAGTCATTTTCTTTTACACAAGGATCAGGGTATTTCTTCTGGAACGGGCTTGTCATATTTGAAACCAATCAATGGCATTTTTTAACAACTAACAATACGAGGAGGTATTAAACATCATCCTTTGCAAGGGTCTTGTCAAAACAAATTGGTACTTTTTATGAAAGCCCCTTCCAAGATGCTAAGTGTACGGAAAAATGCACCAAATGCTGGTTCCCTCCTCTCTTTCTCCTGGTGCTGAGTACACATGCTCAAAGCCCCTGGAATAAACCAACAGCACATGCTATCGTCTGAAACTGACTGCCTTGGGCAATTCTTTTCTCCCTTTATGCTAAGTCCTTCCCAAAAAAAGAAACAAGTAATCACACCTAGATGTCACAAGTCTGGCCTGTTGACATGCCATGAAGATTTGAAGCTCGTACGGTAGTGAAGACATCGGCACTGATAGCAATCATTTTGGTCCCTACCGTGACCTCATGGTTACATGCTATTTCACCTCTGACCTCCTCTCTAATCCTCCCCCTTCCTTGTCCACACAGCTCCAGCCATTGGTCTCTGCTGCTTTCCCAACATGTCACAAAACTCCCACCCCAGGGCCTTTGCACTTGCTGCCCAAACCCCACTCCCCCAGCCCCTCAACCAGACATTCCCTCACATCACTCCAGGTCTCTGTTCATCATCAGCTCATCAGAGCCTTCTCTACAATCATACTCCTTTACCTCTCTCTATTCCTTCACGCTGTTTTCGTTTTCTGACCACCCGACCTATTCCATTAAGGGTTGGCAAACTTTTTCTATAAACGGCCAAACAGTAAATATTTTAGACTTCAGGGGCCACACAGCCACTGTTGCAACTACCCAACACTGCTGGTGTAGTGTGAAAGCTACCACAGGCCATATGTAAATAAATGAATGTGGCCGTGTCGCAGTAAAACTTTATTTACAAGAGCAGGTGGGGGGCAGGGGTTGGCCCACGGGGCCCTGTTTGTTTTTTTATATTTGTTTTTATGTTGGCTGTCCATCTCCTCTGTGAGCACACAAAGTGCCTTCAGGGAAATAAGGACTGACTCCCGTCTGTTTTGTCTACTGCTGTATCCCCAAGTGCCTGGGTGAGTTTTTGGAGTTGAACAAATGATGCTTTTCGGTTAACAACGCACTTCACAATATACTGTTGAATTTAATTAACATCATTGGATTACAGATATTTGAAATGGATAGTCAAAGAGGACATGTGCCTTGCGGAAAGTCATACAATTAAGTCCTCTGGATTTAACTGGGGTAGAAGAGACATATCAGTTGACCTTAAAATGAGAGAGACTGGTGGCCACCTAGCTCATTTGACACTGGATCTCATTACAAAGAGATGGCAAAGAGACCCTGGCAGAGGGGCCCAATTTTAGAACAGAAGACTCACCCACAAAGGGCTTAATACACAGGCCCAAATGTCAGCGTCCCACATGGAGGCCCGACACCAATGGCGCTTGGCGCAGGGCCCAGGGTCGGGGTGGAGGCGGGCGCCGCCCCCGGCCGGCCTGCCGGCGCGGTTCTCACTTGGAACTGCGGCTTCCCTACCTTCTTCACCGACAGGTCGTGGTCAGCGTCGCTCCCTGAATCCTCTTCGGGTCCAGCTTCTTGCTGGTCCTGCAGGTCTTTCATCTTAATCAGCAGCTCCGCCTTGGGGGCCGATGTGCTGTAGTAGGTGGAGTTGGTGGCCAGGGACACGGCCGCCGGCACACTCAGCTCCTCCTTCCTAGGTAACAAGACGTCAGAACACCCGTTAGCTCTGAGCACACACACAGACGTGCCCGCGAGTCCCACAGCCTGGGCTGTGACCGGCAAATGGTGGTGCTGACAGAGAGGCACCAGCTAGAGAGATGAGACAGCAAGAGTGGGGAAGGAGTAGGTTGTGAGGTCAGAAGTAAAACACCCCCCGCCAAATGGTGCTCAAAGCCCCGCCCCGGAGGCAGGAGCGTGCAGATGGTACCCGCTGGGAGCCTGAGGCCTATGTGGAGAGGTCTGCCGCTATCCGTAGGCGTGGCCGCACGCCCCAAGGTCACCGGGCACCTTTCTACCGGCAGCCGCATTTGCCGCCTCTCGCTACGGCACGACTTCCTATCTGCCTGGTACTGCCGCCTACTGTCAGTCAACGATGCTTATGGACACCGTGTACAGAAACAGGAGAGATGTGAGCAGATTCACCTTTGTGGGCAGGTGGACTAAAGGACAGGGGCTGGAAAGCGCTCTTTACAAAACCTACTGCAGCAAGTTCACTCCCTCAGTTAAATAAGCAACAACAGAAAGCCTCTTTCAAAAACACGTCTACTAAGAAGTCGACTCAACTTTCACTCCTCTTGTGACAAGTTTCTCAACTTCCGTACTAGTGACACTTGGGGCCGGACCATTCTTTGATGGGGAGTGGTCCCGTGCATTGTAGAGCAGCAAGCAGCATCCCTTGTCGCCACCCACTAGATGCCGGGGGCACCTCTCCCAGTGGGGACAACCGGAAGTGTATCCCGACATTGCCAACTGTCCCGTGGCGGGAGACAACAGCCTTCAGCTGAGAACCACCGCCTCGTGAGAAGCCGCCCCGTGGGCACCTCCGGAAACGTGTATTTTCACATCTTCGCCAGGACCTGACGTCATCATCCCCAGAATGGGCTTTTAATTTCGGGAGGGTGACAAAAGAGCCCCGGAGTGCTAATAAGCACTTATGGAAATCTGTCCCCAAAGAGGAGTCACAAAAACAGACAAACAGATACACTCCCTCGCCCTTGTAAGCCTAAGAGGCACCGGGGAAACCCACACCCAGCCAGGGGGCAGAACCCGGGGCAGCGTCTACTCACTTCTCGTCCGTGGTTCTGGGGGAGGGGATCTTGGGGAGCGGCTTCCTCCGCTGCTGAGCTGCTTCCAAGAGCTGCTCGTCTTTGGGGAAGATGCCCTCCATAAGGTCCATGGTGGTTTTGATCTTCACACTGGGGTCCAGGATATCCGCCAGGGACTTATCCTTGCCCGCGATCTCGCGGGCCAGCTCCTCCGACTTGAGGTCTTCGGCAGTCCTCCCTTTGGCCTTCACGTAGCTGAGCGTGGGCGTGGAGGCCCGGCTGTCCTTGGCCGTGGGCACCGGCGTGCCAGGGGGCTGGGGCTCGGCGCCCTGGCGGCTGTACAGGCAGAAGCGGGAGTAGGACTGCTCGGACGTGCTAAGCGTCTTGATCTGGTCCCGCTCGAGCCCACTGGGCAGCACGGGTGGCTCCGGGACGCGGGCCAGGCCCTGGCGGCTCTCCTTCTCGGGCTGGCTTTCCGAGTGCACGATCTTGATGGGCACCATCTTCACCGTGGTGTTGTTGTCCATCACCCGCTCGATTCTGCAACGAGAAGAGAAGGGCCGTCTGCTAAAGACACGCTGTACGCCCAGGCACAGACCAGAATTAGAAATTGGATGAGAAATCGGCTGGTTTCCGCATCCCCTTACAGCCGGGGAAGCCTGACTCAAAGGCCTGCAGGGGACCCAGGGGAGAAGCCTCCATGGTCACACGTCCCAGGATGGGGAGACCAGGTTGAGGAGTGCCTGCCACCCCTACCTTGATCTCCTAAGCTTCCTGGGCATGTAGGTGTTTTTCCGTTTTCCAACGGTCACCTGCACGCCTGAAGGCACATCCGTGGGCTTACTGACAGATGGAAGGGCAGTGTGATGCTCATTTGTTTTTAGGTCAATGGCAGAGCCAACGGTAAGAAGCCTGCTCAGTGAGATTTTCTTTTGCAAGGGAGCCCTGCGACAGACAGGCGTGTGTCACAGAATTAGCGTCGGTGCGTCAGCCAGCATCTTGCACAGCTGGGTGCCTGCGTGGTCCTCGCGGTGGCCGGAGGACTCCTTTAGAAAAAGCAGCCGTGTTCTGAGCAGATGCTGAGCGCCGCCCGCTCCTGGTCGCGGTTGGAAGCGTCCTTGGACCCTCGTGCGCCCTGCGTCTCACCCCACCTGCCTTCCACTGCCCCACACTTCGAGCTGCCCTCCACGCGGCATTTCATACCAGACAGATAAGAAACCAGCAGCAAACATGGGACACGCTGCTCCCGTGCTACCTTGGAAATGACTCATGCAGGCGTCCTTTTTTTAAAAAAAAAAAAAGTGTGTCGGTGAAAGCGGGGGAGGCACCTCGAGCAGCCACAGGGAAGAGAAAACGGAAAGGAACGGCCTGGTCGAGGCAATGGGGCTTCGTCAGGGGCCACCCGAAAGCCGGCTGGTGCCGGGGGATCCCTCGGACCAGGGCCGCTGGGACACAAATCCATTTCAAATACCCTTGAAGGACAAATTGGAGAAAGAGAGCCATCTGCTGGTAGCCAGGAAGGAAGGCAAAAGACAGGCCAAAATCATACAGCCAAAACCCCGACTTGTTCCTAACTCACCGTAAAACCATTTCTATGATCCGAACGGACGTAATCTTATGGTGCGCAAGGGGCATGGCACAACACATCACGGTTCTTTCCTTGTTCCTAAGGGTGGGGCACGCAGGCTACAATGAAATAACTTTATTTTCTTCTCTCCTCCAGCAGAAACCATTGAGAGCAGAGGTATTTGTTTATTAATCTAGGTGGTCATATATAGTCCCTGTCATGCCTCCTTAGTGAATAAATTTCAAAAGGCTGTCACTCTGTGGATAACACTGCTGAGACATGCTGAACTTCCGAAGGAAAATTCTGGCATCTTATCGAAGCAAGGACACACAAAGAAGAACCCCTCTTCATTCCATTCCTTGCATTCCATGCGTAGAGACCCTCAACACCTGTTAGGGACTTAAAGTCAGCCTGTATTTGCATCTCCCCCGGCCCCGATTCGTGGGGAAACTTCATTTCCAGCGAAGGAAGACAAGAGGTAAAAACAAAAACAAATCCTCCGCAGGTTGTCCTATACTTTCCAACAAAGCATCTCTTTCTGGTCATTTCTAAGCAGAAATTATCTCTCCTCTTGAAAGCCGGGCAGACTTTCACATTTAAGAAGTGAAGACAAAACACAGTGGGCAAGACCTTACCGCAGCCAGACCGCATCCGCTCCTCATGGTAAGCCGGACCAGGAGGGATGGAGGATGCGGGCTGTGCCAGGCCCGGCCCCCTCTCCATGCAGCGGCTCCTCCCAGAGCGCGGGCTCCGTCCAGGTGAGCGGCCCGCCGCCCACAGGGGCCCAGCCCCCGACAGCAAGCAGTCCAACCCGCTGTGCTCACACACCCAGTCCCGAGGGAGCCCTCAGCCCACATGCCACCCTGGGTCTGATAAACCACAACTCCCACAAGGAGATTCTCCAGCCACGAGATGCCCGAGGTGACCACAAGACTGTCCGAACGACCCCGAAGCAGCCCCCCAGCTCTATGCTCACACACGCTCCCAAACCCAGAAACCGGCTCCAGGAAATCTCCTGGGAACACTGCTGGGAGCAATGAAATCTCTCATTTCCACTCACCCATGCTGCTGAGCATTGTCTCCATGTTGTTGTAAACCAGCAAAACCCTCAAAATTTTAGATGTTTTTTAATAGTAAGCTTCCTGGTTTTAGGACAGGAGTTGATGCATTTTTATTCGGAGCGAATGACTACTCTGAAATTCCCCACAGGGTGGGAAGGCTGCACTTTCTTCCTCGCTGCATCCCTGCCGCGGCCTGGCACAAGGGAGGGCTCTGGACCCGCCTGCTGAATTCGGGAAGGCGTGTCTCAGGGACACAGGAGCTGCTCTGCACCCTGGCTGGTTCCCCAGCAGAGGTAACTGGAGGGAGGGAGAGATGAACGCGGAGGGAGATGAGGGGGGCGGGTAGTGCTCAAGAAATCAGTCAGCACATGTGCAGACAAGAAAAGAGTCTCTGAGCTGCGCCCAAACGCCAGGCAGCTTGGGAGGCCTTGGCCGGTGTGTTGCACTCGCTGCCCGTTGGTGGTTGATGGTGGATACGGAGCCGGCCAGCACCCGTGTGGAGCGCCGGCCTCAGGTTCGCAGTGTATGCCAAGGGCATGCCACTCTCTGAGGCCCACGCTAACCGGTAACACCCGCTCTGGGGACAGGGACACCAGACTCAGTCCATTATGAGCCACTTCCTCGGTAGGAACTTCGCGGGTGGCGTGGCTACCGTCTGCTGCACTGTGCTCCCTGAGGGGACACATACCGAGTTAGCTCTGCACGCTGACCGGAATTGGGCGCTCTACGAGGGCTGGCACAGCAAGGGACGAGACAACCTTCGAGACAACCTTCGCTGTCCCAAATGACACACTGGATGCGAACAGAGTGGATGCCTGAAGACACCGGCACTCAGTATCGTCAACAAGTACTGCCACTGGTGGTTGAAATCCCTCTCACACAAAAGACAGGATGAGAAAACCCACACTCGCTCGGGACAAGAAAAAATGAAAACCACTCCCCACCTCCTGAAGTCTACAGATGTCGTGAGCACTGAGCAAACACGTGGCCCTGTTTCTCCGCAAAGCCATGGAGCCCGCTGTGCCCAAACCAGCTCCCGAGAACCGAGGGGCCCGGTCACCTTACCTACAGCGGTACCAACACACGAAGTAGTTCATCGCTTCTCCCTTTCAGGGCTGAACAACACTGCCAACAGAAAGGATCTCCAAGTGACACCTGCGTTCTGAACAATGCACAGCAGTGCCGGCCCGCAGGTGCAGCTGCATTTGGCCATGCCATGCATGGAGACCCAGGACGCTATCAGTACTGTTTCCTCTCTGCCAAGTTATCTTAAGGGTTTTAAAGAAAAAAAAAAAAAAGTTCAAGACTCTACAGCGGGGAGATCTAGCAGAACTTTCCATGATGATGAAAACAGCCATAATCTGGGCTGTCCAGGGTGGTAGCCACTAGCCCCAGAGGCCGCAACTGAGCAACGGGTTTCCTTTCATTCTCATTAACTTATATCGCTATGGCCACGTGCGACTGCTAGCTACTATATCAGACAGTACTGACATGCGGGGCCAGCGACTTCTTTGCTAGGGGGCCGTCCTGGGCACTGTAGGATGCTAAGCGGCACCGCTGGCCTCCACCCACCAGATGCCAGGAGCCAAGGAACAAGCTCCACGCCCAGCAGCTGTGACGCCCAAAACGTCTGCAGACACGGCCCAGTGTCCCCTGGGGGCCGCAATGCCCCCCACCCCCAGCCCTGGCTGAGTGCTCTAGAGAATGAGAAGAAAATTCCCCCCCTTCTATTGCTCAGTTCTTGACTGCTCCCTGCCTGACAGCATTCACCAGTGGCTCAGTGGGCACAACAGACAATCCCATGCCGGTAACTCTGAGAACAGCACCATGGGACTGATCTAGTTTTCCTCTGCTTTAATAAAAGGTATACACCACCTCAGCCTTAAAGAACTAGAAAAAAAGGAATGTGGAAATACTGGACATTATGAAAAACACCGATTTTGCTTGAAGGTCTCATGCTTAGGTTAAACTTGACTCTGATTACAAACAACTCAGCTGGGAAAACCAGCCCCGCTGTGCAGAAGCCTGTAGGTAACGCAGCTATCAACCTGTCAGGCTTGGGAACAGGACCAGGGGACGGTCTACTCCCTCCTTTAACCCCCCCCCACCCCCTGTGGGGCAGGAAAACCCCCAGCAAGTTAACAATCCAGCTGACCACTCGAGTGGTGGGTTCTCCCCCATGTCAGTCCCCAGGACCCACTTAAACTCCAGGACGGGGAGCCGGGAGCAAGGCCGCAGTGGTTCACCACCCAGGAAAGGAGCACTGAAAGCCTCCCACGGTGGGAGGGGGCCGGGAGAGGGAAAGAAGGCCTCAGGCCGCCGTCCAGAGACAGTACCTGGTGGAATTATCATCCTGGACGAGCAGCGGGGGTTTGTCCGTCAGCTTCTGGGGCGCGAACTGAGGCGACGGGGAGCGCGAGGTCTCCATGGCGGAGGTCTGTAGGGGCCGGAACTTGGAAAGGAGCGGCGCCTCCCGCCGGGGCCAGGCTGCGCGCTCGTCTACATGCTGGCCGGCCGGCTCCCCCGCAGCCCGCGGGCCATCTGCCGCGGGCCGGGCGGCGCTCAGCTTCTCCGCCGAGGCGCCGGGGCTGCTGCGGGCGAGGGCCGGGCGGTCCGAGCACGAGCACACCTCCGGGGCCAGGGGGCGGGGCCTGCCGGGCGCGCCCAGGAGAGCAGCCGCAGGTGCGCCCGCCAAGGGCCTGGGCTCACGCCTGGGCGGCGGCGGCCGCTGCGGGGCAGGCCTCCGGGAGAGCGGGGCGGCGCTCAGGGGCCGGGGGTCCTGCCCCCGGGCGTGCGGGGCGGCAGCCCGGTCCGCAGGCGCGCGCTCCTCCGGGTATCTGTAATCGCAAGGAAGGGTCCCCGCCCGGCCACGGCCCTCCAGGGGCAACTCGGGAGCTTCCCGGGAGCCAGCTGGTTCAGAGACCTGGGGGTCCCGCTGCGCTCCTGGACTGTCCTCTGCACACGGGGCATCTGCTTGTCTAGGGGAGAAAGAAAGAAAAATGAGCCAACGGTTCCAATTAACATCTTCTCCCCAAACAGGACTACACCCAGGTCTCCATAACCTCCTTCAGTAAGGAATTCAATCCACATGTTTGCCTGCGCCTGTCCCCGCTGCAATTCCTGACACAAGGCATCAACGGCAAACACACACTGGACATTCGCCAGTATGCTGGCATGTCATACCACAGGACAGGAGGTACACACATTACAGACACACACACACACACGTGTACACACAGACTGCAATTTGGGGGCAAAATGTAGTTCACACAAACATTAAAAAAAAACCATGTGTGTAGAAATCCTCAAACTGTGATATTCAGAAATATTTACTTCATGTTGCAACAATATTTTCATGTGGCTTATTTCGGGAAATTGCCATATACAAGGGGCCAGAACTTTCTAAGACGGGCAGCAAGTAAATTGATAAAAAACTTTAAAATCAGTAGTCTATTATTAAATATAAGAAAAACAAAGACCGTTTTGGAAGCTGCAGTGCGACACTGATCTTTCCATACTCATCCATTTCCACATCCGTATCCATCTTTCCCTGAAACGTACTTGCACGCGCACGCACACACACACACACACACACACACACACACACACACACACACCCCTGCAAAACACATGCAGGCATGCTTTACATGCACGTATAGCTGTGCCGAAGCTAAAGCTCGTGGGCGTTATTAATAACCATCAAACTGTTAACAAGTCAGCCAGCCATGCCTTCGCTGCTTTCGCTGACACACTTTCTTCCGACCTGACTGAATAATAAAATGAGCCTCTGACCGACCCTTCCATTCACAGGAAGAGCTGTTCTCTATTAAGACACCCTCAGAGCTGTTAAAGGAGACTCTAAGAAGGGCAGCAATCAGAGACCCAGTAGGTAGAGCACAAGTGCCAATAAGAGATGTAACCTACTGCGTAACAAGTGGGATAGAAGACCTCCTCCCCACACACCCTGGCAACCCCTTGGGGCCCTGGAGGTGTGTCCTCCCTCCCGGGACACGATACCAGGCCTGGGCATTACAGATGTCCCAACCCCATCCAGGCAGCTGCATTGAGAGTCAACTGCTCGTTGCATGTCTCTCTTGCTATGTCCTCAGGAGAAAGGTCCCTTCCAGGTTCAATGGCTGGTCGAGAGTAGTCCATGGACCACCCCCAACTCCCCTCCCTTCCCCCATCAGCCAGCTGGGGCCACACTCCCCACTGGCACTACCTCCAGCCCAGAGACAGCAGCTGGAAAGGCTCAGCATCTGGAAGAGGACAGAAGAGAGCCAGACCTGCTGGGACCCTAAAAGGGGGCAGGGTTTGTTCTCTGCTTCCAAATTAAGACAATATTAACCCAGCTCGGGGAAGTTAGGTGTTGTTTATTTTTATTTTTTTAATCTGTATTAGGCACACATTGATAAAAGAAACGCTAACTTAGTGAGGTCTGGGGAAGTCATTCTGGCTTATACATGAGTTAACTTGAATTTTATGCTAACTTAAACAGCCTGTTTGTGGCCTAGCAACATACACTGTACATTTGCATTAATTATTAAAGAAAAGGGCGCACTGACCACAAGTAAAGAATGTCCATGTTAAAAAAAGATTAAATGCTTCTGTTCCTGGCACGCCCATGCTGGCGCTCCTTCAATGCTAAGACTCCCTTTCCCAGGTGCCAAGGCCACACTGACTCGCTGTGTACGTGCTGGTCTGTTTTGAAACTTTGAAGCAATGTATTCCTGACTTGTTTAACGTTCTTTGTTTTGACAAGACATAAAGCTGTGCCGGATGCCATGCTTCTTGGGAGCAGTTCCTGAGACTAATCTGGGAAGCAGGCTTCTCTGGGCTGTAGTCCTCCGTTTGGCTCAGATAAAACTCTTTTCTATTCCTGTTGTAGATTTGTTTATTGATCGTTTTCGTTGAGAACATTACACTAGAAGTTATCAAAATAACCCAAACAATGTAATGGATGGTTTAGAGAACAACACGCAGCAGCTGTCTGGTTACAAGACAGAATGGTACTTAGACGTCATCAAATGGACAAGAGTGGGAGTGTGACTCACAGCTCAGATGCCCCGTCACACACTACTTTATCTGGCCTGCCGTGGAAAAGCAAACCTCGTGCCTCCTTTCCATTGAAGCCATAATGCCTCTTAAGACAGTAAAACCTAATTCATGACAATTCATGAACGCCTCCCCAATCTTTCACTTCAAAGAGTTGAGGAACACTTGAACGTTTTTTTCTTACTATAAAGCTCTTGAACTCTGGCATCCACAGACCCACACGAAAGCACCTGGTACCTATTATTTAATAAATCACCACCACCTCATTAAAACGGAGAATTAAATCAGCTACAATTTATTGCTAAAATCTTAAGCGTCTTTGGCCAACTGGGTTCATCTTTAATATGTTAATTTAAAAGGAGCTCTAGGGACTTCCCTGGTGGCGCAGTGGTTAAGAATCCGCCTGCCAATGCAGGGGACACGGGTTCAAGCCCTGGTCCGGTTAGATCCCACATGCCGCGGAGCAGCTAAGCCCCTGTGCCACAACTACTGAAGCCCGCGCGCCTAGAGCCCGTGCTCCACAACAAGAGAAGCCACCAAAATGAGACGCCCACGCACCACAACCAAGAGCAGCCCCCGCCCTGCCTCGCCACAACTAGAGACAGGCCGCGTGCAGCAACGAAGACACGATGCAGCCAAAAGTAAATTAAAAAAATAAAAATAAAAGGAGCTCCATTTGCAAAGTGCCTTAGACAGGACATGCTAAGATCTACCCAGAGAAGGTAGAGGTCACACCAGTAGGAGCAAAGCCCCACTGAGAGGGGGACAGTGACTCAGAGCAAAAGACCTTCTGTCGTCAGCCGGTGCCCAGGCTCCTTCCTGCCTTACTAGCGCAGCAGCCTTCGCAGGACCCGAGGGCACTCTCTAAGTGAGGGATGCCTGGTCACTTCTCATTCGAGGAGCACAGTTAGTTCCCTGTGGCCCACCCCACATTTAACTTCAGAGCTCCATTAGCATGGCAATTTCTGGGCCAAGTTTGTCCTCCACCCCTGATTTTTTCTTGGCTTCCTCCCGAACTTGCAAAGTGAAAGCCATAAAAGCACTAACTAGTTCTTACTGTCCCAGCTGCTAAGAACTCAGGAAATCCAGCTCACAAAGAAAAAAGGACTAAAGGGGGGAATTTGGGGTTCTACTGGGGTCATATTCCAATCTGTATTTCTAATAGGTTCCAAGTGCCTAGTTTGTACATAATATGGATAATGTGTGTTTATGTATCACGTGTGTCGCACGTGTGTCTGTGTGGTATCTGCGTGTATGCATGTATATCCCCTTCTATTGTATCTTCACGGATAGTCAATGGTGATAGCAAGACCCAGAGGTAAAGACCAAGAAAATACAATGAGTTAAGGACTCTGCATAGGCAAGCAAGCAACTAGGTATCTCCCTGCACGCACTCCTGGGTGGACCCAGGAGCGGGGAGTCAGCAGCGCCAAGGAGAACTGCAAAGGCAGCCGCGATATATACGGGTTCGGGTGCTCGTTCCCCTGTGGAACATGCTCAGGACCTGTTACCAAGGAGAGAGTAGCTCCCAGGGCAGGGAGGACAGGCCGGGGGGTTCTCAGCGGCTGAGGATTCCACAGACGTGCAGCCCCCTCCGGGGGCTGGAGCCCAGCAGGCCCACTGGACGCTGCGAAGGACACGGGGAGTGGAAAGCTCCGCGACAGGACTGCAGAGGGAGACACAGCTAATCTGAAGGGGGAAGAGCTAAGGAAAGGCCACATTCAACACTGCCCGGTAGTGCAAACACCCTGTGAGAGGGCACAAACCACTGTTAACAGCCCCAAAAAAATCGAATAAAAAAAAAACAGTTACAAGTTATGTATCAAATGCTCTTGAAATCCCATCAACACTGCTCTGATTCAAATCTCCACTTCTTCTTTTTTTTTTTTTTTTTGGTACGCGGGCCTCTCGCTGTTGTGGCCTCTCCCGTTGTGGAGCACAGGCTCCAGACACGCAGGCTCAGCGGCCATGGCTCATGGGCGCAGCCGCTCCGTGGCATGTGGGATCTTCCCGGACCGGGGCACGAACCCGTGTCCCCTGCATCAGCAGCCGGACTCTCAACCACTGTGCCACCAGGGAAGCCCTCAAGTCTCCACTTCTGATCATGGTGTGGAGATGGCCAGCCCTGTGTCTAAGCACAGGCTGCATCGCTGAGAGGCGGCGGCTCTATTTCCAGATGCCATCTGTTCCTGACGAGCCCGTGACGTCACTGGGCTCCTTGTGTCCTCGGGTCCCAGTGTTCTGCTCCCTGCCGCCCCATCTTCTGCACAGCTGCCCTGCTGTCACACAGGCCCGCGGCTCCAGGTAGCCCCTAGCACAGGGCTGGTCACTCTCTCTGATGACTGTACTGTTCACTGGTCTCCACTCTCACCCTGGGGCTGTGAGCACCTCGACGGAGACAGGGAGCCAGGTTTTCTTCTCCAGGGCCTCGCAGGCCATCGTTAGCTACGTGCACTAGGTCACACCATGGCCTGGACGTCTGTTGCACGCACAAATGCATTCGTGGCTTTTGGTCCCCGGGCAGAAAAGTAAGCAGGGAAGACGCATTTTTTCGGAGATGCCGGCAGCAGGGTTCACACGAGCTTGCATACGAACATTCCCGACATAAGCCAGTGTTCCTGGATCTCCCTGGGATCACTAAGTTAGCACACACCTCTGTAAACAGGGTGAGCGATTATCTTCACCAAACAAGAGAGGAAAATTCCAACTCTTCGGACAACTTAACTCACACAGGCTCCTTCCCTCCCTTCCTAAGTACTTCTGGCATCAATGATCAGAAGAGGACACACGGCCAAGTGTGACTTGTGCCCACAGCTATGGCTGGAGGCTGTTACTCCTAACGTGCTCTAGGGCCTGAGGCAGCTAGAGAGAACTAGGCCACGCCCGACTAGGGCTCCCTCGGGCACCCACTTGCAGGCGCAGAATCACTTACTAGCTATGTGCCGTCGGGCAAGTGACTGTGCCCCCATGGAGGTTCATTCCCTAACCTCCCCGGGTGAACCACAGGCCACGTGGGGTCGCTAGGGGCGGGGGCAGAGGCAGACAAAGCCCCTGGTATGGAAGGATCGGAGTGGGGCTTCCTACCAGCCGGATGCTGCACCTGGCACCCACCAGGAAGGGGCCGGCGTGCGGCCGAGCAGACCCCAAAGCAGGTCCCCGCGATACCGACACCCTGTGTACCTTCTCCTCACATCACAGCACAGCACAGGCCCCCGAGCGGGGAAGGGCATCCCAGCGGCAGCCCCCCACCCACCCCGGGGCATCTGTGGGTATGAAGGGCACCACCAGAAGAACTCCGTGCAGTGGAACTGCCTCATTGCAACAACAGAGAGAGGGGGAGACAGACAGAGCTTCCAGCGGATACCACCACTTAGACTGTACACATGGCCAGCACACCACCGAGGTCAGCCATGGACTGGGCGGCTGGGTGCTCTGAGAAGTGTACTTGAGAACGTGCTGCAGAGCCAGGGTCCGGGGCCTGCGCTGTCTGCAGAGTGAAACTGCCTGACAGCTGGTGAGACCCGAGGGGCTGCCTTCCAACAGAGACACGCTTCCACCAACGACTTGAGTCACAGTCCGAGGTTCCTAGAAACCGCACGTCTGTTGGTTGCAGGTGTGAATCACGGTGATTTTGTGAAGTGTCAAACTGTTTGTTAACGATCAGGGACACTGGCGTGTTGGGATGTATCGGACATCGCCACTCAGGTTGTCTGAAGCCGGAGGACCACCCGGCCTTAGCACAGGGCCAGGGGGCTGGGGGGACACGGGACACCCACGCCATTCCATGTGCAGGTCTCCTGAAGGAGCCGCTGGTGTCACCAGGGATCTTCCTGTCCCCCAAGGAATCCCCAGCAGCCACCCATCGCCTTGCAGAACTGCAGGCTCTTCTGTCTACACGGCACCCCATACAAGCCAAATGAGATGGGGGGCAAGACGTGGGAACCCAAGAAAGGCCATCAACCAGTTGACCAACCAATCCATTCATCAATGGACAGAAAAACATTAGAGTCCCTTCAAACAGCACGGATGCCCTGGAATGACGGCGTTACCACTCTTCCTCCCAGGAGACACCAGTTTTCCTTGGGATTTCCCAAATGGGGAGCCCCCCAAGGGCACAGGCTGTCCGACTGTCCTCTCTCAGTTTCCAGGCACACAAACAACACAGACCAAATGAATGCACAGATATGCCAGTGAGGATGAAGGAGGGCCGTGTCCACAAGTTCACCTCCCAATGTGTATCCTGGAGGAACACCTTCAGGGAAGACAGTAGCCTGAATCATCCTTCACTTACTCATTTTCCTTTTCTTTTCTTTTTTTTTTTGGCTGCATGGCGCAGCTTGTAGGATCTTAGTTCCCCGACCAGGGACCGAACGCCGGCCCTCGGCAGTGAGAGCGCAGAGTCCTAACCACTGGACCACCGGAGAAGTCTCCAGTCATTTCTTCCCTGCAACCTCTCCAGGGAGGCTTCCTCTGCACCAGCCCCCAAGCAGGCTCTCCCTTCCGTGATTCTAATGCCACATGGGGAAAGCACTTACTTTACAAAACCAGATGAAACGTTACTCCTTCCGTGTCTTAACAGATGGATAAAAAGGTCTGCTGCTTCCTTTGGGTTTTATTTTTGCTCGCAGGAACTTGGATGGTAAGAGGAAAGAACTCGAATTAGAGAGACTGATGTCATTTGTGGTTAAGTGGGGAAGAACAGATGAAAAGACGCCACTCACACATGATCCAAAACCAAATGTGTAAAGGCACTGATTTCTTGAGGGGCTGGTGTCCAGTAACAGAGAACACCTGCATTCAGAGATTATCACCTGGGACAGCCCCTCAAGTATCCAACGCTATGTTTTCAGAACATGTTTCAAGAATCTATTCCAGGCCTTTCTTACTTCTGTCGCTAGAGACCTTCATTCTTGGTCCCAAGATGTGACCCTTGGAAGTTTTGTTTTTGTTTTGACAGAAATCAGGCAAATCCGCTCTGCCAAAGCTCCAGACTGGTTTCTGTTGCAAAATTATTTTTCAGAAGAACAGAATCATATCACCATAGACTAATGGAATAAAAATGCTATTTTCATGTGATTTTTTTAGGCAAGTTTTCTTCTGGCTTTCTCTTACTTGCTTTGCTAAAAACATACATTACACACAGTCTTTTTGGGCAAGCCTGACACTGATCTGAAATTTTCATACAACTGGCCAAATTGATTGGATTAAGATTTCTGGAGAAGCGGGGCTGGCCATCAACAATGCTGGGCCACCTGTCATAGATGACAATTTGAGTGTGTGCCGTAAGCTGACTAGGCGATCAGGCGGGACACGATCTGTCTTGTGAAGCTGGAGGACAGAAGAGGGTCCTCAGGGATCCACAGTGACCTCACAGTCCCAGCGCGGATCTGCTACCTCTTCAGATGGGCACTCAGACCCCTCGGCTCAGCTGCACACAAAGGCAGCCAAGCCGGTCCCACACAATCAGCACTGGTCAACCAACAGCTGACCAGAAGACACCTGAAGCACGGAACAAAACGCAAATCACAGGCAGGAGAGACAGTCAAAAGAAGCTCCATCTGCCTTTGACCCTACAGCCCCTGCTATGTCCACAGGAAACTACTCTATCCTGTTTGATAGTAGACCAGGAGGTCTAGAGAGCTAAGTGGATACATTAAAAAGCATCCCAAACCCACAGAAAAGAACAGAGCAAACTGTAACAAACATCAGAGGCTTTACTACCCTCCCAGGAATAAAGTTACCCTTTCCGTACTTGTTTCCAAAGTTTCCAAAAAGAAGAAAAAATAGAATGCACAACAACCCCTTGCCCTTCCTTCCCACCCAGAACCACCCCTGCCCTTACTGTGGAGAGCTGAGCAACATTTTTAGTTTTTGGTTTTAAAGCAAGCTATCTATCTATCTATCTATCTATCTATCTATCTATCTGTCTGTCTATTCATGGCTGCATTGGGTCTTCGTTGCTGCATGTGGGCTTTCTTGAATTGCGGTAGGCGGCAGCTACTCTTCGTTGCGGTGCGCGGGCTTCTCATCGCGGTGGCTTCTCTTGTTGCGGAGCACGGGGTCTAGGCACACGGGCTTCAGTAGTTGTGGCACGTGGGCTCAGTAGTTGTGGCTCTCGGGCTCTAGGGCACAGGCTCAGTAGTTGTGGCACACGGGCTTAGTGTCTCCGCGGCATGTGGGATCTTCCCAGACCAGGGATCAAACCCATGTCCCCTGCCCGGCAGTCGGATTCTGAAACCACTGTGCCACCAGGGAAGTCCTAAGGCTTTTTAAGTAAGAAAATTTCCACTGAATATGTGAGAGAGGATATACAGTCAATCCCCAAGTATCCGACAATAATTTTATATTCACAGCCAATCTTATTTCTTCAACCCCCCTCCGCCTCCAATTCTTGTCGAGACTATTCTGAAGAATGTAGATGATGATTTTAGACACACGGATCTAAGCTCTCCTCAGACTTACTCCATCAGAAAGCCAGGCCTGGGCAGATGGAGGTAGGGACCGGGGAGGAAATGCTTGCCTGCAAATCTGTGTCTGAGAGAACACCTCCCAGGCAATCTGGATGTCACGCCAGTGTTAGGAAGCTCTGCTTTATGGGACCTCCCTTCCCAACTTCCTTCTCTCACTTTTCTATCCACTTTGGGTATTAAAAGCTACTCCTGAAGTTTTCATCCTTGGCGTGGCATGTCTCTCCCCAACTAGATCATCATCATCTGAAAAAAAAAAAACAAAACGATGAGATACCCCTTGGTACCAAGTCTGCAGGGACCAACCCACAGTCGTGCACCAGGACAGGCTTCCCGAACCCTGGCCCAGGGGATTGGGCACTTGGGCTGTAGTTTGCTGAGCCCTGGTCTAGAAATTAAGGAAGACAGTAATTTTTTCAAAATGCAAACATGTCAGTGCTCACTTTGATAAGCACTCTGCAGGCTATGACAAGAATGCCAGGGAAGGGATTTCATTTACATGGGGGAGCATCTGGGGAGTTTTTTTAAAACAACGATTTTAATTACTTTTCTGCGCCCCCCCCCCCTTTTGAGCTGCTAGTTAGGAGCAATGGTCCCTCGTGACCATCCACCTGTGAACCAAGGGCACCTCCACAAACTGTCATTCAAAGTCGTGACGGTCCACAAAAAAGGGTGGGGGGAGGAATCTGTGGTGGCCCAGGGGTTAGGACTCTGCATTTTCATTGCCATGGCCCCAGGTTCAATCCCTAGTTGGGGAACTAAGATCCTGCAAGCTGCACAGAGCAGCCAAAAAGAAAAAAATAATAACCAAAAATAACAAAAACAAAGTCATAAGAGAGAAGAAAAATCAGGTCTGGACAGTCACCGTGGTAAATATTATTTTATTATGGCAGACATTTACCTTAGTAACAGTTTTAGGAACACCTAAGTTGTGTCATTTTTATTTAACTTGTGTCATTTTTATTAAGTGTGATCTACGGTTGACGAAAACTTAAAAGCTAAAATGTTAGGGCCTAGGTAACAAGCAACGTATGAATTTGGGTTCACCTTAATTCTTGTCCCTTACAGGTGCACGCTCTTCTGAGCCACTTTACTGTTTTAAAAATGCACGTTTGAATTCCTAGACAGGTAGGAATTAGGATGTAGGAGGTTTTCACATTCCATAACATTTCCACTTGCATTTTTCTCCACAGCCCATCCCACTTTTATCAAGGTATCAATTACATACCATAAAATTCACTGATTCGAGGTGTACCCGTTGGACGAGTTTGGGTAACTGTGCAGAGCTGTGCGTTCACCACCACAACCAAGCCTAAATACAATTCCACTGCCTAAGAAAGTTTCCTTTCGCTCTATGGCGGTCACTGCCTGAAATCCTTGTAAGTTACTCAGCACTCTTGTCTGCAAAGACGGCCGACTGTCTGCAGCAGATGTGAAGGATTCAAACTACGACTCAAACCATATTGCAGTTATAAGGGGGAAACACCCCATTTCAGCACATTAGAGGGTGAATCCATTTACAACATTCACAAGTTACATTTTCTGAAAGAAAAGCCATCTCGCGGTGACTCTTCCGGAATGTTCAAGCGTCCTGTGGGATAGATGACCGGTGACGGGCATGTCCAATCCTCCTGTCTCCTCTGCTTCTTCAATTTTACAGACACGCACACATCAGAATTACAGTTAGCATAGAAGGCAGATATGCTTAATTCTCTCCCCCTAAAATTTCCCACCCTCACACCCAAATCAAGGCCAGCCTGCCCGCTTTGATCTGCCAGGTTCCCTCACGTCCGCCCCAAACCACCTGCCACTCCCCAGTCAACCCCATTCCTGCACAAACACTTTGGACAAAGGCCCTTCCCCCGCCCCGCACAGTTGGGGCTCCCTTTTCTCCGCTTTGATTCACAGAGGCTGCCGCATGGACACCGTTCCTATTCTTTAAGATCCAAATGAAGGGCAACCTTTTTTCGATCAAGCGTTTCCCCGGCCTATTGCCAAAGATAAGCCTTTCTTCTCGTGAACCCCCATAAGGATTTAATCTCTGTGGGTTTGTCCCTAAACTGTACTTGACGTATCCGTATTATTTTAATTTAATATCACTCCTCTTGGCTAGACTGACAGCACCCACTTCTGTCTCGTCTACCCTGTGTGTCCCGGGTCCTAACAGTGCCTGGCACAGAGCAGGTTTCGGCAAGGGCCCAGTGAGGTAACAGGAAGGAAGTGGGGGGGAGAAGGGGGAGGAAGGGAGGGAGGGGGAGGGAGGGATAGTAAGCCAAAATATCACATCTATAACAAACTTCCTGTGGTCCTATCTGGGATCGGGTACAGAAGAGAACCCACTATAGAAAATATTCCTCTCTCACCTTGGAGGAGAAGGTGCGGGGGGGGGGGGGGGAGGGAGGGGAGGGAGGGAAGGTACAGGACTGGAAGTCAAAGCTGACAGACTGATTCTCTTGGGCCTTCTGACTACCCTACATCACAGCCATTTACACTTATGTTATGGACTGAATGTTTGTGTCCCCTGAAAATTCATGTTCAATCTTAACCCCCAACATGATGGTATCATATGGCTGGGAAATGATTAGGTTGTAAGGGTGGAGCCCTCGTGAGTGGCATTAGTGCCCGTATAAGAAGAGACACAAGAGAGCTTGCTTCCCACCACGCCCCTGCTCTCCACCGTGTGAGGACACAGCAGGACGACGGCTGTCTTCCCACCAGGAAAGGGGTCTGACCAGGAACTGAACTGGCCAGCACCTCGATCTTGGACTGTGAGAGATAAATGAACATTGCTGCAGTCACCTGGTCTGTGGTAATTTGTTATATATTATTTTCCATGACAGTAGAGGGTAAGCTCCTTCAAGGGAGGTGCTCTGTCTACCTGATACGACTTTGCAGGCTCCAGGGCACCTAACCACATGAATACGATCGGTAACCTGTAAAATAATGTACGATGTCACCCAAAGACCTGTCCACTGAGAATGCACTTCTTTTTCTGATCTGGAAACCGACCCACACCCTCAGGAGTCCAGCGTGTTGGAGCTGACAGGCCTGGGAGAGGACTCACGTTGCCCCCTCATCTTACCTGAGAGGTGGGCAGCCCCGGCTCCATCTCCGCTTGTGACCATCACGCTGCCCCGACTGCTACAGAAACGGGTCCAACGGGCAGATTCCATTAGGGTGACTTGGTCATTAAGGGCAATTCGAACTAACTTGATTTTTCCATAAAACAATGACCATTACAACAATATTTAACTGATTATTAAGAAGCCCTTGGCTCTTCTGAATCTGTTTAGCTTATAGTTCTACGACATCTATTTATCTTATTTCAACATACTTACACCCTCAATGATCAATGTTTTGATGTGGCTTATCACACGAAAACACAGCAGGAGCATTAAAATGAACAGAGAAACATCCCAACAAGAGATAATATCTTTTGAAACAGTGGAAAGGCATAAGGGCGGAAAAGCACCACAAAGAGGCATGTCATTAGGGTATATGTGCCTCAAATGTGACCCTGAGGTTCCTGCCACCCACAGCAAAAAAGGAGGAGGGTGAGTGGGGGTTACTGGGAAAGAGGGCATGTCTCTATTCTCTGGGGGAGACAAATCTAGTACCAACCTCCACCTACAGAGCTCCACACACCCGAGACAGCACAGCATGGCCGCCTCACTGATGCCACGAGCCTAAGTGACCCGCCTGACCCCGAGCAAGGATTGCAGCGCCCATCTTTTGACTCCTGCTTCCACATGGCATCACCACATTAGACGTTCATCAAACCCGCGGGTTCTTCTCCCAAGCAGTTTTACCTTCTCTGCAAAGCACTGCAGAGTATTTCAGATGGCAGTCTACACCTCACAGGGAATTCAGCCCATAGCGCCCCGGGGGGACACCCTTTCTGCAAACACTGAGCCGAGTGCACAGCCACCAGGAGCCAGCGGCCACCAGAACACAAACAGACTGCACAAAGGTGATGATGTGCCAGTTAAAAACACTCGTATGGTTTAAAAGAAAATCTAACCACACCAGTCAGAATGGCCATCACGGCTCCCTGACTTCAGCCTATACTACAAAGCTACAGTAATCAAGACAGTATGGTACTGGCACAAAAACAGAAATAGAGATCAACGGAACAGGATAGAAAGCCCAGAGATAAACGCACGCACCTATGGTCACCTAATCTATGACAAAGGAGGCAAGGATATACAATGGAGAAAAGACAGCCTCTTCAATAAGTGGTGCTGGGAAAACTGGACAGCTACATGTAAAAGAATGAAATTAGAACACTCCCTAACACCATACACAAAAATAAACTCCAAGTGGATTAAAGACCTAAATGTAAGGCCAGACACCATGAAACTCTTAGAGGAAAACATAGGAAGAATACTCTTTTTTGACAGAAATCACAGCAAGATCTTTTTTGACCCATCTCCTGGAGTAATGAAAATAAAAACAAAAGTAAACAAATGAAACCTAATGAAACTTTAAAGCTTTTGCACAGCAAAGGAAACCAGAAACAAAACGAAAAGACTACCCACGGAATGGGTTTGCAAACAAAGTGACCAACAACCCACAGAAAATATCTGCAACCCACATAAAATCTTTGCAAACGAAGTGACTGACAAGGGATTAATCTCCAAAATATACAAACAGCTCATGCAGTTTAATATCAAAAAACTGAACAACCCAATCAAAAAGTGGGCGGAAGACCTAAATAGACATTTCTCCAAAGAAGATATACAGATGGCCAAGAGGCACATGAAAAGATGTGCAACATCACTAATTATTAGAGAAATGCAAATCAAAACTACAACAAGGTATCACCTCACACCGGTCAGAATGGCCATCATCAAAAAATCTACAGACAATAAATGCTGGAGAGGGTGTGGAGAAAAGGGAACCCTCTTGCCCTGTTGGTAGGAATGCAAATTGATACAGCCACTAGGGAGAACAGTATGGAGTTTCCTTAAAAAACTAAAAATAGAGCTACCGTACGATCCAGCAATCCCACTCTTGGGCATATATCTAGAGAAAACCATAATTCGAAAAGATACACGGCACACCAACGTTCACTGCAGCACTCTTTACAGTAGCCAGGTCATGGAAGCAACCTAAATGCCCACTGACAGATGAATGGATAAAGAAGATGTGGCACATATACACGATGGAATATTACTCAGCCATAAAACGAAACAAAATTGAGTGATCTGTAGTGAGATGGATGGACCTAGAGTCTGTCATACAGAGTGAAGTAAGTCAGAAACAGAAAGACAAATATCGTATATTAACGCATATATTTGGAATCTATAAAAATGGTACAGATGAACCTATTTGCAAAGCAGAAATAGGGACACAGAAGTAGAGAACCAATGTATGGACACCAGTGGGGGGAAGGGGAGGTGGGATGAATTGGGAGATTGGGAATGACAGTACTATGTATAAAACAGATAATTAATGAGAACCTGCTGCATAGCACAGGGAACTCTACTCAGTGCTCTGTGGTGACCTAAATGGGAAGGAAATCCAAAACAGAGGGGATATATGTACACATATAGCTGATTTACTTTGCTGAAACTAACACAACATTGTAAAGCAACTACACCCCAATTAAGGGGGGAAAAAAACCCAAACACTTGTACGGTTTGAAAAAAAAACAAAACTAACCACACACCACTCAGAGTGGCCACCATCAAAGTCTACAAATAATAAATGCTGGAGAGGGTGTGGAGAAAAGGGAACCCTCCTGCACTGTTGGTGGGAATGTAAGTTGGTGCAGCCACTACAGAGAACAGTGTGGAGGTTCCTTAAAAAATTAAAAATACAGCTGCTGGGAATTCCCTGGCGGTCCAGTGGTTAGGACTCTGCGCTTCCACTGCAGGCGGCCCAGGTTCAATCCCTGGTCGGGGAACTAAGATCCTGCAAGCCATGCAGCATGGCTGAAAAAAAAAGAAAAAGAGCTACCATATGATCCAGCAATCCCACTCCTGGGCATATGTCCAGAAAAGAGGAAAACTCTAATTCGAAAAGACACATGCACCCCAGCCTTCACAGCAGCATTATTTACAATAGCCAAGGCATGGAAGCAACCTAAATGTCCATTGACAAATAAATGGATAAAGAAGATGTGGGGTATACATATACACTGGAATATTATTCAGCCATGAATAAGAATGAAATATTGCCATTTGCAGCAACATGGATGGACCTAGAGATTCATCATACTAAGTCAGTCAGACAGAGAAAGACAAATACCATATGATCTCTCTTAATATGTGGAATCTAAAAAATGATACAAACGAACTTACTTACAAAACAGAAGCAGACTCACAGCCATAGAAAACAAACTTATGGTTACCAAAGGGGAAAGGAGGGGGAGGGATAAATTACGAGTTTGGGATTAACATATACACACTGCTATAAATAAAACAGACAAACAACAAGGACCTACTGTATAGCACAGGGAAGTATATTCAATATCTTGTAATAACCTATAATGGAAAAGAATCTGAAAAAGAACACAGACACATGTATAACTGAATCACGTTGCTGTACACCTGAAACACTGTAAATCAACTATACTTCAATAAAAAAAAGAAAAAATCCAACCCTAACCAGCCATCAGTGTTTGAAAAGCACACAACACACCTCGGGCATCTATTTGCAACGTACAGAACAGTGATCAAGGAAGGCCCCACTGTCAGCAGGAAGACACAGCAAATGTGAACAGTAATGCGCACAAGAAAAAATACAAACGGCTCGATAACAACACACAAAGAAGCTCAACTTTACTAGTCACCAAGGAAGTGCTGGTTAAAAATGAAATAGTTTCGCCTACCAAGTCGCAGAATTTTAAAAATGTCTAACGTGGACAAGGTTTCGGGAGAAGCAGGACGGGCCTAGGCTGTTGGTGGTGGGCTATGAAGGGGACCCACCTTATGCAGGGCAACTTGGGGGTGTTTTCCAAAAGACTGCCTGGCAATTCCATGTCTAGAATGTTCTCCTAAGGAAACGAGCATGTAAGAGCACAAATATTTCCCCACACATGTCCGCTGTGGTATCACTTCCCACTGCGAAAGACTGGGAACATCCCTACAAGCCCATGGTGTTCCTACTGGGCCACCGTACCTTAGAATGCCAGGCACCACATACGTACACAAGGGGAGAAAAAGCTGTTCATATACAGTACGTATCGTGTGATCACATGTGTATCAATGAACATTTGTGCTGAAAAAGGACACAAAGTGGGTACAGCGGTCTTTCTGGACGGTGAGGTTGAGGGCAATTTCTAACGTCTTCGTTCTGCTTTCCGGAATTTCCATATGTTTTTAATAAAACTGTTCTACTTAGTAAAACAGATTTTTTAAAAAAGGAAATGTTATTAAAGACTATATACCACACCCTAGAAGGCTGTAACCACAGACAAGCATAATTCCTAGCTCTCAAAAACATACAACAAGCTTATGAAATAAGGAGCCATTTTTTAATTCTGGGAAACTCTGTGGTAAAAGAGATTAAAACATACTTAGAATAGCATAGGATCTCCGTAAATTAAGAGAAAACCATCTGCTTTAAGCGTGTCCTTTTAGCACAATGCAAAATTTTGAAAATACCATCTCAGAATATTGCATGATTGTTACTCAGCTGAACCATATTTAGAAATGATTATTTACTCAATAGGCTTCAGATATTTATTGTACATGAAAATTTGTACATGTATTTGTACATGTATTGTACATGAAAATGTCTATAATACATATTTATGTGTGCATGTGTATATATACACATACTTGCATGCTCACGTGTATACATATACATGCAGGTGTATACACATATATCTGCAGGTGTGTGTGTCTGTATAAATGTTTAATACCTTCCTAGAATTTCTAGTTATTCTTTTTTTTTTTATTTTTTTTATTTTTGCGGTACGCGGGCCTCTCACTGTTGTGGCCTCTCCCGTTGCAGAGCACAGGCTCCGGACGCGCAGGCTCAGTGGCCATGGCTCACGGGCCCAGCCGCTCCGCGGCATGTGGGATCCTCCCGGACCGGGGCACGAACCCGCGTCCCCTGCATCGACAGGCGGACTCTCAACCACTGCGCCACCAGGGAAGCCCCTAGTTATTCTATTTTTAATGGCCTCCAAATATGTGTAAGCGCCCACTGGCTGGACTTTTTAACAAAGTCATTAAATAACATTAAATAACACATGGTATGTAAGCTGTACCTTCGTCTGTTAGCAGCTGACTTCACCACAGAACACCTAAGTGGGTGTGCTGTCAATGACACTGCCATTGCATCAGGAAACCCCTGCAGGCAGAAAAATCAAGTCTGCTGCAGAGCGCATTTTATTTATTTACATATGGATCTCAAAGATACTACACACTACACACGTGTGTGTATCTCATATATGTCTTCACTCACATGAATGTTGGTAGCAAATGAATACAACAATACAACCCACTGGCCTGGATGTGTCATTTAAGGGGAATCTGAGTCCCTGGCTTCTCTCCCCGAGAATCAAACATGATGATAGCTGAAAGGGTCCTTAGAAATCATTTCATCCAAACTCCCTATTTCGTGGATAAAGAAACAGAAGGTCACGTCCACGCAGGCTTGGGACCTGGGTCCACGGTTTCTCAGCCTGGTTAAGAGGTCTTTGTGTTACACCACCGCCCCAGAAACCCACACTGGAATCCCTTCTCACTGCACTGTTGGTGCACTAGCCCTGGGACGTGACAGCTAATAACAGAAGAGGTTTGGCATCTTACACAGGTCTATATGCAGGCTGTGCCGATCTGTAGAACCTTCCAACATCCGAGGTGGTAGGACTCAGCAGGACCCCGCCGGATTAAAGACCAGCCATACTGCATGCAAGGGCTCTCCATTAGGAAGCTGTGTGAATCCAGTTACTGAAGCCCCAGTTTGCTTATCATAAAATGAACATGGTACCCATGTTGTGAGGTCCAAGATATACAGGCGAGAAGCCCTTCTGAACCTTAAGTAATGAACACAAAGGATTCTGCAAGTCTTTTTTCAAAGGTGAAAAACTAAATAACTTTAGGATCCCTTCAGACATCCAGGGATGTCTACGGGCCTCACAGAAATGACTTATCTAACCTGTTGGAGGGAAAGCCCGCTAGAACACACGAGTGTCCGCTGGCTGGGGAGAGATGGGCCAATCCGGTGGACACAGAACACGACCTCCTGTTTCTACTGCTTCCACACCTAGACCTTCCTAAATTTTAATGCACACAAGAGGCAAAGAATTCAAGGTACTGAGAGTAAAGCAAATGCATTCTGAAGGCCACATAAAGCACTAGCTTCCGCAACCTCCAAAACCCGAAGGCGGCTGGGGGAGCAGCCAGTTCATGCCAAACACGCAGCCGTCAGCATACATTTACAGGGTTGTCTGTCACCCCAGCTGGGCAGGAGAAGCCTCACCTGACCTGCATGGTCAACACCAATATGTATGGTGATTTCTAATACTCCTTTTATAAATGGCTTTTCTGTGTTTTGTTCGTTCTTGCATTCACGAATGAAAATACCCCTGCAAATATTTTTCCCTAAGGGGTATATGTTTGTGGGTATGTGTGTGAGAGAGACAGAGAGAGAGACAGTGTGAAATGTTTTTTCCATTCTGCTTGACAAAAAGCTGCAAAGAGATGTCCAGTTTCCTACCAGCCATCAAATACTTTTCTGCAACATAATCATAAAAAATATTTATAATATATGCCCTCAAAGATTCTGCTTTGCAAGGAAAAGAAATGTGTCAACCATTCATCAAACCTGTACCTAATCTTCAGTTATTTTACGACGTATTAAAGTATCATTTTCCACTCCTTCATTGTGTAAGTCTTCAGACAATGTATACGACAGCAGGTTCCTTCATTATAAATATGCCGTCAGGTAGATTTCTGAAAAAACCCCTCTGCCTCTTTACGTTTCACCTAAGCGTGACCACTAAGTCATTTCAAGATGACTCTTACCCACGTGAGTCAGTCAATATGCAGACCCAAACTGTGTGTGTGAGTGCCTGTGTACCACATACATGCAGCCGTTTCCCTGTGAAAATGGCACACTCCCGCCACACACACAAAAGCTTGCTTTAGTGAAGCAAAACAATCTCAATCATTTAGAAATATGGCCAAAATTAATAACTTGTTTCATTTATCACAATATAAAAGGCAAAAAAAAAAAACCCACAACCCCACAGCACATGTACAGTAAAACCCATAAGAAATGCATGCCTTCAAATTGTCACGACTGCAGAGCAAAAACTGCAAAATGCTCAGAACCACCCCATGCCATTTTCTCCATTTACACTTTTTCATTGCCATCAGCAGGCGATGAGTGAATTTACCCACCAAGCATTTTTTTCACGACTCAACATGCACACCTGATTTCCTTGCTTTTTTCATTCTGATGTGGCTGACTCACCATTTCCTTTCTACATCCACAGTCAAAGCCTCCGTCGTGAGAACGCTCATTTCTCACTGCTATGGAAAAAGAGAAGGCAAAGCAAGGAAGGGTCTTCGTGAAACGCTAGCGCCCTCCCGCCGGTCTCCTCGGGGACCCTTCGGCAGGGAAGGCAGGTCTTCAGACCTCACGTGGAGCGCGCCCCACATACCAAGGGCTCCCAGTCACAGCAGCTCACCGCCCAGAGCAAGTCCCGAGAGGCACTGCCTTCTAGCTCCAGCGCGCTTTCAGCCAACGGCAGAAACCCAGGCGACCAAAACTGCAAGTGTGTACAAGCACACACACACACAGACACACACAGCATGGGCTCGCGTGCCCACACACACACGTGCGCACGGGCAGAGCTCAGGTGGACTCTGCACGCCGATCTGCATTATCGTTCACTTTCAGGCAGAACAACACGTGAGGAGCGTGTCTGCAGACCTCCCCCGCTGGCCTCACACCGGCCCTGTGAGCTGACCACCTGCTCTTCAAGACAGCACAACAAAAGGGGCACAAGTCGCTGCAAAGCCCGGCACACAGCCACGGCGACAGGAGAGCATCCCTGTCCTGCAGGAGATGCCCCGAGAGGGGACCCAGGCTCTCTTACCGGCTCTCCGCCCGCCGTGAGCACGGCACCCCACGGACCCGCTCTGCGGCAGCCCCAGCGTCTGCCTGCCTGTCTGTGCCTGCTGCCTCATGACGGTCAAGTTCACACAGCCCTGCCACCCCCCCACACTCTAACCCGGGGACTCAAGGCTCCCTTGTGACCTCACTGACGAGTCCTGACCTCAGGGGGAAATGTTCCCAAGGCTTCTCTGCCTAAACCCCCAAAGCCTTGCCCTTTTAAACCCCTAAAGGCACGGGTGTCTTCCTCTTTGTAATTTAAAAGAAGGAAATACAGAAAAGCCTACTGCATGAATTTTACGCAGCTTTGCCTGTTTAACTGTGCTAGACCATCATATAATGTGTGCAATCCAAGGTTCAATCCCACAACCGTAAAGTCAGATGAAACAATGAAGTTTAAAACAAAACAAAACAAAACAAAACCGAACACTCAATAGCCTATTTTACGTCCTTCTGTATTTGGGGGTTTATTACACACTCAGGAGGAATGTAATCCAAACAACTAACAAAGTGTTTCTGGAGGTTTTACTGCGTACAAGGCATTCGCTGCAGACCACAAAGGGGTCACAGGCTGACCCTGACACTTCACAATGATCTGCATTGAAAGTCCCCACGCCCCACCTCCCCTCCTAAGGCAGCTCCCGCCCGGAGACGCAGGCAGTGCCCCTCCCACCAGGGTCTCTAACAGCCACACGCAGAGCCCCGACCCTCCCCAGTCCCGCACTTACCCTCCAGGAAGAATTTTCTCTTTTCACCACCTGCTTCAATCAACGTCTTCAAAATTCACTGCGGTTACTTGCGACTCTTCCTCATTTAAACAAGTAACATGTGCTACTTTGCAGGATCTCCCACGTTACCACTATTTCACCAAGAGTGACTTTTTCCATTTTTTCACACCTGCTTGATTTTAAGCACTGCGCTGCTGCGTTAGTGTGACACCCATTTGGCATTTAAGTGAGTCTGCAAGGAAGGCTGGTGTGGCTATCCCATCATCCAGGGAAGGGAAGTTATTAGCAAGCTTAGGTGGCCTGATGCAAGCACACGGAGAACGGAGTAAGAATTTGAACCTGGGGGCTTCCCTGGTGGCACAGTGGTTGAGAGTCCGGCTGCCGATGCAGGGGATGTGGGTTCGTGCCCCGGTCCGGGAGGATCCCCCATGCCGCAGAGCAGCTGGGCCCGTGAGCCATGGCCGCTGAGCCTGCGCGTCCGGAGCCTGTGCTCCGCAACCGGAGAGGCCACAACAGCGAGAGGCCCACGAACCGCAAACAAAACAAAACAAAACAAACAAACAAACAAACAAAAAACCAGGGCACTTTGAAGGGTTGTTGGGAAGACTATGTAAGAGCAATGAGGAACAAACTGTAAGGCAGCATTATCTTTCTCTTCTTTGCAGGGCTCAGATTCACTCATTCTCCTATGAGGGCAGGAGATTTAAGCAGAACAGACACAAAACCCTGAACAACTTCAGCTGTGTCACTGCAGGCCTGCCTCTTGGGCAGAAGTTCTGGATCTGGAGGGAACCCTGGCTTTTCTCGGGCCCCTGTGGTCTAACTGCCACTCCACAATGCATACTCCATGCTGCCCTTTTGCAGCCTGCCTGCACCAGAGAAGGCAAACGGCCCTGCCCAGTTGTAATCTCCCTGTGTCAGAGGCCCCCCGTACGGCAAAAAAAAAAAAAAAAGAATTTGAACCTGTGTCTGCCCCCCCACATCCCACATTCTTTGCACTAGTTTTCATCTCCACGTATTATTCTACCAAGTACAGGATCCCATCACTAAGAGAGGGCGCCATCCACCCCAGGCCAGCTCCACACCTGTCTATACCTCAGAGCACAACGTGAGGCCATCGACGTAACAGGCATCCAGTAAGAGCCTGGCGGCTGATCAGCGATTTCACCCACTTACTGCTCAAAAGGTATGCTCCTGATGTTTACAAGCTGAGTAACTCGAAACATCTCAAACACTTTATTTTAGAATGGTTCTAGATTGACAGAAAAATTGCAAGGAGAGGAGAATGTTCCCATGTACCCTACACCCCAGTTACCCCTACTGTCTACACACGACATGAGTACCTTTGCCATAACCAGTGACCCCAATCTTGGTACATTCATATTAACTAGAGTCTACACTTCATTCAGACTTTCTTCACTCTCGCCTAATAGCCTTCTGTCCCAGGATCCCAGCCAGGACACCACATTGCATTTAGTTGTCACATCTGCTCCAGCTCCTCCCACCTAAGCGACAGCTTCTCAGACTGTCTTTGTTTTCCATGCCCTCCACGGTTCTGAGGAGTACCGTGCAGGCCTTTTGCAGAATGCCTCTCAACAGGGATGCGTCTCATGTTTTCGTCGTGATTACCCTGGAGTTATGGACGTGGAGGGCAGGCCACAAGAGGTGAATGCCCTGCTCACCATACAATACCAAGGATCACGCCGTCAACACAACAGTCTGCTCATCGGCTGGCAGGGTTAGGTACAGCGTGCGTCAGCTTCTGCTCAGTCACGTGACTTTCACCCCACCTGTTCACCCTGCCCTCTGTGGAACGACGTTACCATATGGAGCCCATATTACAGGAACGAAGGGCTCTACCCCACCCCCTCGAGGGCAGAGGATCTACAGAGATCTGGAATTTTTCAACACAGACTTGTCTCTTCTCCCCCACTTATTAATATACCCAATCACTAACGTCTCTCAGTGTGGACTCAGGGATACTTTATATGCTGGGTTATAATCCTGCGCGACTTTGTTTCATCGCAGCTTTGCTCATACCTAACTCTACGTGGACCCCTGTTGGCCCTCTGGCATAGCCTCACTGTCACAGGGTTTTTTGTTTTTTGTGTCTGTTTGAATACTTCCTTACTTTTAGGGCACAAGACACTCCATACTCGTTCCGCATACACCCTCTGCCCCAGCCCTAGCGTCAGCCGTTCCTCCAAGCAGCCCTGCGTCCTTCTCATGGAGAAGCGTATCAGAAACCAGGATCCGGGTCTTGCTTTTGCTCTAGGAATCCATTTTTAAAGGAGACCCTCTATGAACAATTTGTAAAGGGGAGGCACTTTCATAATATTAAGGTTTACCGTTGGGTTTTCATATATCCGTGTTTCCTAGAACAAGGCGTAATTATCGGGGCGTATAAGACGCTCAAAGCCTACGCTGTGTTAATGCCGTTAAGATTGTACATCGTAAATACTTGTAAAAAGTTGAATACAAATGTGCCTTTACTTGATACAGTACATTCATGTCCTCGAGGAAGTCCACAAATAAGAAGGGAACGGAACACGATAAGCACCCCGGCACACTGAAGTGCTGAAAGAACTCCTCATAGCCGCTGGGGCAAGCCTGGTGAAGCCTCAACCCTTCCCCAAGTCACTTCACCTGAACTGAGCTCTTGCAGTCCAAGGATGCCAACGCTCCAAGTCAGAGTATCACCAAGGAGCCCGTGCTTAACAGCATCCTTCGCTCTCCCACACGCTCGTGCTGTGAACGGGCCACAGCAAAGTCAACCAGGCCGGAGAGACCAGTAAAACGAAAATGGCAAGAGAAATGGACACCACGCTGCAGAGAAGCACACGAGAAGCCTCTCTGCAAACATCCGGACAGTCGACCATGCAGGCCTCACCTCCCCGTCCGGGAAGCACACTCACTGAAGGCCAATCTCTTACGTCCCTTGGCCAAATCCCAGGGCTGGCAAACCTTCTCTGTCCAGTTTTATGGTAGTACAGCCACACCCACCTCTTTACGGACTGTCCACGGCTGCTCCCGGGCTACAAGGGCAGAGATGTCAGCAAGCAGGAACACTGAGTTCCTTAAAGCCAAAAGTACTTACCATCTGATCCTTTTACCAAGTCTGAGCTAGAGCCGCGACTCTCAGACTTGGGTAACGCGCGGCCTCGTTTTAAATTTTAAAACCTTTGCTTCTTGGGGACTCTCAGCACCGACCAGATTTTAAAAATGGAGATGAGGTTCGCATACCCTAAAATTCACCCTTTGGAAGCGTATGATTTAGTAGCTTTCAGTAAATTCAAAGAGTTGTGCATCCATCACCACTATCTAATTCCAAAGCGTTTCCCTCACCCGCCAAGAACTCCACACCCACTGGCAGTGACTGCCATTCCCTCTGGCGTTCATTCCTGTCAGCCACCCATCTCCCTTCTGTCTCTACGGATCTACCTGTTCTGGGCAGCACACACACACCAGAATCATGCAACGCGTGACTTTTTACCGTATTGTTAAATGTGTCTAAATATATTTTCCTTATTTTATAGCTCATAGACTATATAACACACGACAGATTTGCCAGTGACGTGGGAAAGGAACTATAAAGCCAACGTGACTTTAATGGCTTTGCTGGGAATGAACTCTTCCTCTCGTGGCTCTGGACACCCCACTTCTCGTGGGTTTAGCTACCCTGGGTTCCCAGATGCCAAGAAAGGACTCAGCATTCGTCTCCAGACAGACAGGACCTGGAGCTCTGCTGGCATGGCACCCTGATGACTTGTCCCTCGTCTCGGCGGGAGAGCTGGGTTCACGTGTGAGCCTGGACTCATTCTCTCCTCCCTGCGCGGGACAGCAACCTCATTACCTCTGACAGTGGGGCTCCCTACACACACAAGGCACGACCGTGCACACCATCCAGGATAACCTGGTGAGAATGTTAAGATTCACATGGAAATAAAGACACAAAAGGTTCAACTCGAAAGGAGAACAGGCACGTTTTCCAGGAACCCATGTGCTCCAAGTGCTACATCTGAGAAAACCTCAAGTCCATGCACTTTTCCGGCTAGCGCCCTCTCACTGCCCGCACCACCGTCTTCCTCCTTCACCTTCCTGTCCTCTGACTCCAGCTGCTGGTGGAGGTGATGCGACCTCCGCAGTGCCAGGGGAGAGCAGGTGGCTGCCTGGGGGGGCCGAGGGGATCCACCGACTCCTCGGTTTCATGCATGTTTCATGTCCACTCGGAAATATTTTAATGCACCTTATGCTGCTTAAGAGACAAATCGCAGAACCATTCCTTTTTATTTTCAATGTGTGGACCTTCATAAAGTTTATGAGAAAACTGATTTCTGGGACTAGCTGCAGGCGTCTCACCACCACTTAACACACAGAGTACGAGGAAATCAACTCTGACAGCCAAGGGTCCACCTCACCTCTGACTGATGGCAGCCGTGTATAAGATGCGGTCTAACTCAAGAGAGGGCATCACTTCAAATTGAACCTTAAAAATAAACCCACTTCACTGGGACTTCCCTGGTGGCACAGTGGTTAAGAATCCGCCTGCCGATGCAAGGGACGCGGGTTCGAGCCCTGGTCCGGGAAGATCCCACATGCCGCGGAGCAACTAAGCCCATGCGCCACGCCTGCGCTCTAGAGCCCGCGAGCCACAACTACTCAGCCTACGTGCCACGACTACTGAAGCCCACATGCCTAGAGCCTGTGCTCCGCAACAAGAGAAGCCACCACAATGAGAAGCCCATGCTCCGCAACACAGAGTAGCCCCCGCTCTCTGCAACTAGAGAAAGCCTGCAAGCAGCAACGAAGATCCACACAGCCCAAAATAAAATTAAAAAAATTTTTAAAAAAGGAAAATGTAAAGTGGAAAGGGCGGGGGAGAAAAATAATAAACCCACTTCGGGAATGACCACTCAAGGGGTACAAGGTCTCCTTTTGGGGTGATGAAAATCTTCTGGAACTAGACGGTGGTGATGGATGCCTAATGCTGTGAATGTATTACGTGTTACTGAATCATATACACTCAAATGGTTAACTTTACATTACGTGGATCCCACCACAATTTTAAAATAAATAAAATCTTTTCAGCCCCATTGCAAAAAAAGCATAAGTTACTTATTTTTTATTTTATGTTTTTAAACTTTTATTTTACGTTGGAGTCTAGTTGAATAACAATGTTGCATTAGTTTCAGGTGTACAGCAAAGTGATTAAGTTTTATCTACTCCTTTTCCAAATGGTTTTCCCATTTAGGTTGTGACATAATATTGAGCAGCGTTCCCTGTTTTACACAGTAGGTCCTTGTCGGTTAACATCTATTTTAAATCGTAACTTAAAAATTAAAGCAAGTCATTTACAGGAACCTCACACACAGCAGCCAACGTGACCCAACATACAGACACCTACAAAGCCTGTGAGTCCCGAGGGACGGAGGTCAAACTGGACAGGTGTCCGGTCCTTGAAGCCATCTCGTCAGGGACCATGACGTCGGTGGGCCCGAGACTCACTGCCAGCTGGTCTTCTGCAGACAATGATTTCAGAGTTCTAATATCAAATGCCGACACATACAGAAAGGAACACAGGAGAAACCTGCTGCAGTTAAGCTGCCTCGTCCTTGCCCAAGAGAGAAAAGCCTGCGTCTGGTACCTGGTCTCCAAAGTTCCCGAACATTGCCCAAGAAGGCCTGGGGAGAGGCAGCTGTGAGAAGGATACGTGGACTTAACCACGACCCTCCCAGTCATCAGGGATGCCCTCGATCATCTCTGGGAAGCAAGTTTTCATCCTAACGTGGCTCTGCCACGTCCACTTCTGCAATGAAGCTCGATCTCGTTTCCACCCTGCAAGAATGCTGCGGTGCCTCTCACAGGCTGTTCCTTCCGCAGGGCAGGAACCACAAGTCGGTGTTCACAGCTCACGGATGAGATGTGCTCATGTTTCCAACACGGATTCACCACGCAGCCTGGATTAAGATGCGTGACTTCACCCATTAACGGTATGAAAGCCTACTACGTGAGGATTAAGTAGGGTGCCACACTCGGTCCCATTAGAAGAAACAGGAATCAGAGATCTGGTCCTTGACAATTCGGTCCTTTTGCTCAGGCTTGGCTGCCCCGCGGCACGTAGGATCTTAGGTTCCCGACCAGGGATCAAACCTGCGTCCCCTGCGTTGGGAGGCGGATTCTTAACCACTGGACCACCAGGGAAGTCCCGACAATTCGGTTCTTGAGCCCAGAGGAAAGCACTTTAATGAGACAACGAGCCAGAAGAGTCTAGAAGAACTGAAAGGCAGCAAAGATCGTCTCAAAAGCAGTCAGAGGAGACTTTGCCGACACCCCTGCCACCGTGAAGAGCATTAACGTAAGGTGTACTTAAACCCATACGGCCGCCTTCCAGGTCATCCCAGCCCGAAACCATGGTACGCTGACTTAAAACACAGCATCGAGCAAAGAAGCATGGGTGGAAGGATCAAAAGGAGATGATGAGTGTCGGTGTGTTCTTGTGGGTTTCTAGAGAAAAGCAAAAACACCAGAGTACCTATATGTGCAAGTTCGACCAAGGGCAACTGACAAGGGTTTGAGCTTTTTTTTTTTTTTTTTTTTTGGCTGCATTGGGTCTTTGTTGCTACGCACGGGCTTTCTCTAGTTGCGACGAGCGGGGGCTACCCTTCCTTGCGGTGTGCGGGCTTCTCAATGCGGTGGCTTCTCTTGTTGCGGAGCATAACTCTAGGTGTGCGGGCTTCAGCGGTTGCAGCACACGGGCTCAGTAGTTGTGACTCGAGGGCTCTAGAGCATGGGCTCGGCAGTTGTGGCGCGTGGGCTCTAGGGCGCACGGGCTTCAACAGCTGTGGCGTGCGGGATCAGTAGCTGTGGCTCGCAGGCTTAGTTGCTCCGCGGCACGTGGGATCTTCCCGGACCAGGGATCAAACCTGTGTCCCCTGCCTTGGCAGGTGGATTCTTAACCACTGCACCACCAGGGAAGTCCCAAGGGTTTGAGCTTTGAAGACAGGAGTCAACTGAGAAGGAAGGAGACCAGAGGATAAAAGAGCAGAGGATGCTGTCAAACAGATGTGGAAGTCTATCCATCCAAGAAGAGGGGCCGTGGAGTCTTGGCTTTTCCCTCCCCCCAACCCCGCCCCCAAAAAAGGACTTGCATGCAGCCACCGGGGCAATCAGCTGACGTGTGTCAGAACCCTCTCAGAGGGCAGAAACTGGCCCCAAGTGGGGGTCTGACCCCAAGTGGGGTCTGTGGAGGACCGCTTCCCCGCCGCGTCCAGAACTCGGATGCCCGGGTCCAGTCTCCATCACTGTCCCTCGGCACCGCAGTGGTTAACGTTTCAGCACGGTCTCTGCCCACACCTCACTGCTCCGCGGACCTGGCTACCTGGCCCCAAGTGGGGGTCTGACCCCAAGTGGGGTCTGTGGAGGACCGCTTCCCCGCCGCGTCCAGAACTCGGATGCCCGGGTCCAGTCTCCATCACTGTCCCTCGGCACCGCAGTGGTTAACGTTTCAGCACGGTCTCTGCCCACACCTCACTGCTCCGCGGACCTGGCTCCCTGGCCTCACTTTCTGCTCCGGGGCCCAAGGCCCTGGAAGCCTCAAACCACCGCCTAACAACGCGTCCTTCAGAATAGCGGGCAGCCACGAGACCAAGCCGGCATGTAAACAAATCTGCTGTGCCTTGTCCTGACTCTGCTTTTCCTGAAGGCACGCGGGTATAAACACAAGGGGAAAGTGTAGTCACAAACCAAGACATAAAAACACACCACTGGAGCCCGGGCCCAGGGTCTTCTGACAGCCACTGCTTTTCACCTCTGGGAGGACGGAGGTCTGTGTCTCAGCAAGGGCTCTGGGCACGGGCGACAGTGCACTGCCCGAGAGGAAGCTGTGCCGATGCCGGGGGCTCCACCCCAGAGAGCTTCCAAGCTTGAGGTTCACCCTGTGATCATGCCAGCGTGGGCTTCCTAATTACCCAGCACCGCAGTTTAGAATGGAAAGCTTCAACTGCCCCTTAGCTAACTGAAGGCCAGGAGAAGTAAACGTCTCCCCCAAAGCAACAAATGAGGGGTGCAGCTCGGATGGCAACGCTCTCACTCTGAAACCTACTTGCAAGCAGCCTGCGGAGTAAATGGAAATCAGTCTTGGCATCGAGCTCTGTACCGCAAATCACCTCTCAGGGCAGAAGTACAGGAAGGTGACCCTCAGGTGGGCTTAGCTTGTTGATGAATTTCACGTGAAATGAAGGAGCTTGATTTCACACAGACTCCACCTTCTGGCTGTTAGTGGGATTTAGGATTTATTCTTATTCTCCCCCCGCCCCTCCTCTCCCATCTGTCCCAACAAAACACAAGCCAGCAGGTCAGAGCCAGCCTGCTGGCGGCAGCTCCTATGGGGGCAGAAATGGCCGCGAGAAGGCCGGGGAGTGAGAACCTGCCAGTGGCCACAGCCTCCCGGGCTCTTCCCCTACAAGACCTGTCTGCAGAACCCCCCAGACGAAGTCCTCTAGAAGACCCTCACGTGTGAGGGGCACGAACCCCATGTGGTAAAACTTAGCTCTCTTACAAGGCTTAAAACATGACACTGGCCAACAAGTGCGCGTACCAAATTTGAGATGTTGATGACTCCCCTCTAACCGGCGAGGAAAGCCCGCTTCATGTACTGTCACGTATACCAAAATCGTCAATACAATTTCGGCAAGCAGGTCATGCCAACATGGAAGCACTATTCTCCACGATCCAGAAGGAGCACAGAGCCCCACCTCCACTCTGCCCAGGGTCTGCCAGGGGCGCTACCAGCCATCCAGGCAGGGAGAGAGCAGCCGGCGAGGGGGCAGCTCCATGAGAAGCGGCAGAGGGGGCACCGGAATCCCCTGGTCCCCGTACGCTGTTCACAGGGCGATGGGCATCTGCTCAGAAGGTCACTCTTAGAAAGGGAATTACCCACCAGAAGGTGCGTGCAACTCCACGCCGGCAACAGCCCTCCAAAGAGGCTTCGCTGTTTCCCCCTCTTCACCAGCTGCTCGCTAGGATGGCAGCTCCTTTATTTTAAACGCTAGGACATCAGGTGTGACCTTGTCTGGACAATGAAAGGACACTTCCTGAGAGAGCGGACGCAGCAGACAGAACTGGTTAAAGGCGTTAGAGAGAAGCAGAGACATTCCTCCTAGTATGATGAGCCAACTCTGCTCCCTGCTTCATACCTCGAAGTCCTAACCCCCCAGGACTTCAGAAGGTGATGGAATGAAGCTCTTTCAAGAGGTGATTAACGCAAAATGAGGGCATGGGGGTGGACCCTAATCCAATCTGGCTGGTGTCCTTCTAAGAAGAGATCAGGACAGAGACACACACAGGGGGAAGACCAGGTGAGGACACAGGGAGAAGGCGGCCGCCTGCAAGACACCGAGAGAGGCCCTGGGAGAAACCCACCCTGCCAGCACCTGGAGCTTACACTCGGGCCTCCAGGGCTGTGAGAAAATAACTGTCTGTTGCTGATGCCGCCCAGACCCTGGCAGTTTGTTACGGCAGCCCAAGCAAACTGCTACACCGAGCTTTCAAGGTCCCCGTGACACTGGGGCAGGGAGCAGACTGCCGTTAGTCAGGACACCTGAGCTTGGAGATCTGGCGCAAAACCTCCAAAAACAGTGGGCGCTGGCTCTGGAAACATGATGGGTGAGGAGGCCACTCCCATGCGAACACAGCTGGAGGCAAGCAAACACTGCCATATCTTCTCCCGAGGGCCTGGGTCCTGCTCAAACACCACGTGTCTTGCCCACAACCCCCGGGCAGAGGTCGCCTCACCCTCGTCCCTCCAAGATTCTGAACCATCCCGTGACTTTTCACAAAGATGACAATTACGCGTCATCGCTTCAGTGCTGAGTGTTGGTGTCTCTCCTTCCCTCCTACACGGGGAGGTCCCCTGGGGCAGAACCTCTGTCCTACTTTATCTAGAACACAGAATCCTGAACCTCACAAAAATGTTCTCAATTCGATTTGCATGCATAATTGTTCTCTCGAGGCTCTTCAGGCATCCCAACAAACACAACAAAAGCCAGTTTTCATTATCATGTTCCCGTTAACAGATCAGCGATTCGATTTCTTTACACAGATATGTTACGTCAATTTATGCAAAACACTGGGCACCTTTAAATCTTTGCATTATAGATTTGGTTTTGGTGAGCAAAGGACAGTCCCTTGCCTGCATTTTCATTTCTTTCTTCTCCCATTTAATGTTTCAAGGGCACTATTCCTCGCTGCTCCTTCAGAAGATAAACATTTTCTCAAAAAAAACGCCTCTTCGACATCCCTAATCTAGGATTTCACTGAGTCTCACCACTCTTTAAAAGCGCACACAATGATTCTGAAAATTGCTGGGTTTGCAGCTCAAAAGCAGAAAGCTTCTGGAACTGGTTCTTTCAGAGTGGTTACACAGCCTGCCAGAAGACACAGCTGTGAAACAGGCAGCATGGGGTCCCTCCCCCGTTCCCGTTGACCCTTTCGCTGCTGACAGTACCGTTACCACACACACACACACACACACACACACACACACACACACACACACACAC
>NW_006797064.1:682075-691164 GCF_000442215.2 Lipotes vexillifer | reverse complement strand
CACACACACACACACACACACACACACACACACACACACACACACACACACAGTATGTACATTATAAGCCATTTGTTATGACTCTTCACAGCACGAGAGCTGAACTCCAAGCAGCACATGCATGTCTCTCTGCAGGATAAATGCCCGAGGCCCCCGTGCAGCAGCGAAGCCCGAGCCCGAGTGTGCGGGGAGCGTCCTCGCCGCACTGCACTACAGCACAGCACGCACTCTCACGACGGCAGCAGGGCCCGGAAGTGGCTTTGATAAAGACGACAGCTGGCACTTGGCACGTGACCTGCTCGCAATCCAGAGCCATGAAGCTCTGACTGCGCCGCTCAGACACAGCTCAGCTCTGTACGTGTATTATTCACAGACCTTCCTCTCTCACCCAGGGGTTTCTGGTCTTGGCCGTGCAGACTGCTAAGTAACTGCAACCATATCCGACATATGCACACACAGACCACCACGCCTTCTCCCTCAGAGCCACCGACAGTCTTGTTCAAGGCTAGCAGCACTCAGCTTACAGCCAAATGAAATAAAACCCCGTTACGTAAGGCTCTGAAAAGCAAGCATTTAAACTGGTCATCTCTGGGACAGAATCTTCCATTTTGAGGTTGGTGTTTCATTTGAGTAGCATGCCAACTCCCAGAGATGCTCAAGGAACAGAAAATTATGCACTCAGCGACCCTACTGTGTACAAATTTGCTTCCATTCTTCCATCAGCCCTTTTAAAGTAAGGTCGTACCCCAGTTCCTGCAGTGACCTACACTTCCCTCTCCTGTCCTTCTCGTGGAGGAGGGTCCAGGCGACAGAATGTATTTCGCCTAAATTCCACCCTCACTACAGTGACACAGCTACACTGGGCACACTGGAGGATCAGGGCACATGACAGTGCAATACTGCTGCCACTCCGTTCTTTCAGATGCTCCGATCCCCTCTTGGGGAGCCAACCGACTCGATTTCTATTTTAAATCTCAAAATTAAGTCAGTAAATAAGGCCAACTGGGAAAGGCTTGCCCTAGTCCTTTGACTCACAATCCTTCCAGACAATGTGGATTTCCAGACCCAGCAACCCAGCTGTGCCCTCGATGTTAAAGCATCCCGTCAGTTGGCCGTTCCGGATAAAGCATGTCATTCAAGCCCACTACATTGGGTTTCTCGTTCCGTGAACGTAAAGAACTTTACTGTACGGAAAACACAGCAGCTGTTTTAAGAAGCAAAAATGCCACGATGGCGCCCAGAGCGTCCCCGCCCTGGGGATGCTTCTCCTGCCGGCAGTGGTGTAGGGCTGAGGGGCTTGGTCCTGGGGACGCTGGAAGTTGAACCTGGTTAGTGGCCACTTCAGGTCTGGCGGAAACCGGACACCGAAGCACTCACCCACCATAATGCAGCCCACCCCAAGATGCCTTTTTAGTAATCCCAAGTCCAGGAGTCTCCTACCTTGGGGTGGGGCATCCCTCCTCAGCCTGGACTGAGGAAGAAAGCTCTCTGCGCGCACCGGGGTCCTCCGTTTGCCGTCGCACTTCCACAGAAGCTTCCTGCCAAGGGTGGCAACAATGAGACACCCGGTCATCAAGCTGCCGCCTCCGAGACCTCTGTGATCATGAACCCTTCATTGTGGGTTCGCCCTGTGAGCCCGCACCACGAAGGCAGTGACGCTGCCTGCCGTCAGCCGGCCACGGGAGCCGGGAGCCCGGCTCTCCAAAGCGTCTCATCAAAATGACTCAACAAGACCGTGTGTCCCCTTCGGCTCTGGGCAGGAAGCAGAACTCCTACGTGAGGGTCATAAACCTGTGTGACACACTGGCCCCCAAACCCTAATCAAATCAAACCCAGCTAGCTGGTCACGGCTCCCTGCAGCAAAACCTCAAGCCCCGGGACCTGGAGTCTGGGAGCCTTGTTTCTTGACCGATCAAGCATGGAATTCTCAGAGGTCACACTGCACGGGGCATGGGCACACGGTCGCGGTGTCTGCAGGCCTTGCTGCACCAGGGGGCCACAGAGAAACCTGCACCTCTCTTCACATGCGGACATTCATTATTGTGTAACAAACCGATGGCTGGTTTTCCTTAAAAGAACCTCCATCTGATGCTGCAGGAAACCTTTTCTTTGAAATGTACAAATGCAGATGGAAGGGGGAGAAAAAGCAGAGAGAGTGGGAGAGGAAGACTGACTATGGACTTTGAGGTATGGATACAAATGTGTAGCTTTTCAGAAAGCTTCCCATCAACTTTCACCATCAAAACTCCTACTTTAAAAGAAAAGTGAAATAGTTTAACGCACTGCATTTTCAATTACATTCGCCCCAGAACAACCTTTAAAAATATTTCACCACAAAAAGGGACTAAGAAGAAAACTAATAGCATCAAGTGACATCGAGGTTTGAAAACTATCATGTGCTGCCTTAAGCCTTGCTATAAAGCACCCCTTGTAATTTCAGAAGAGAGCTTGCCATTTTCTATCATCTCCCCCAATTTCTTCCCTTTGTAGATTAAGGGCAAGCTAATCAAAGGGAAAGACCGCTTCAGCGAGAGCTGACAATGAGGCTGGGAAGTCAAGACGTGGGTGAAAACAGGGCACTCGCAGTTGTCATGAGTGTATCGCCTTTGTCCCCAGGTGCTGATACTAGAAAAGCTGGTACACGTAAACGCTCAGACAGCTGGACACAAGTCACAACAGCAATGGGTCATGATATCCTGGGGCTGTCCTATACGCACCTTAAGATGGGGCTGCGGTGGCTCTGTCCTGGCTCCCTGCAGGACGCTTACCTGCTTGTAGAGGTCGGTCGAGGGCGACGACCGGGACCTTCCGTGGACGCACTGTGGCCTCTCGTGTTGGCCCAGGCCCACGTCCAGGATGTTGTCTGCCGAGTGGTACCTCCCAGAACTCCTGGCTTCCGGGACTTTCCTCTGTTCCCTCCACGAGGCTTGATACTCTGCAAAGGTTCCCAGCCTCTGAGGCGGGTCTGATCTCCCCACCTTTCCCTCCTTTCCGGGGCCCGCTGTCCAAGGCCTCTCTGGCTTCTCCTTGGGGAACCCACAGGGCGCCGGCCTCAGCCCCGGCCGCTGGCCTACGGGCTTGCTGGTTTCCTCAAAAAACTTCCACCTGTCGGCAAAGGTGCGCACGGTCTTGTCGGAAGGTGTGGGGCGCTGGCGCGGGTGCTCGTCCCCCACGAGCCCCACCTCATTCATCTTCTCGGGCTCGGAGTAGGACTTCAGTTTCTGCTCGGCCGTGAAGCGCCTCCGGCCTGCGATGCGCTGCGCGTGCAGCGCGCCGCCGGCGCTCGAGGGCAGCCTGGCCGGGGCCGCCTCCCAGACGCGAGGGAGGGTGTCGGGGTCCGAAGGGCTGGGCTCCAGGTCGCGGCGCCTAAACGACGTGGCCCTCAGGACGCGGGCCTGAGCCTCCTTCAGGTGGTCCTTATAGGCGCTGGAGAAGGCGGCTTCCGGGGCGCCCCCTGCCGGCTGCACCCCCCAGCCGCACGCCTCTGCCTCGGCGGCGGCCTCCTCCCCCTCCGCCGCGCCGGCCAGGGTTGCCGTGCTCCGGCTCTTCTGCAGCCTGGCTCGCCGCAGCTGGATCTCGTTCCTCAGGGTGGTGGCGAAGCGGTCGCTCCTCCGCATGGGTTTGCCCGCGGGGGCCTCGGCCGGGGGCCTCTCCGGGTCGCCGCCCTCGTGGCCGGCCTCGGGCCGGCACGCCCCTTCCTGGGTCAGCGAGTGCAGCATGGGCGTCTGCAGGGGGCAGATCTCGCCGCCCGCGGGGCCCCACGCGAAGCCGCCTGCGACCCTCTTCACACTCGCCGTTTCCACGCGGCCGGCCGCGGGCGGCTCCTCGGCTCCCTCGCAGCGGCCCCCGGCCTCCCTGTCCGCCGGCGCCACCCTCCCCCTTTGCCGGGCGCCCGGGGGCCCCTCGAGCCGGGGAGGGTAGCAGCGGGGCTGCGCGGCCGGGGCGCCGCCCTGCGGGCCGCGTCTGGAGGTCACGCAGTAGTAGCGGCTCTGCGCGCCCCAGTCCGCCTTCTGGTCGCCAGCGCTGGGCCGCCCCGCCGGAGCGGGGCCGTCATCCGCGTAGCGCTCGGCAGGCGGCTGCTCCCTGAGCCACGTGGCGGCGCCGGGCCCCTCGTGAAAGAAGGGGCTCTCGTCGCTGGAGTGGCGCGGGTGCTGGCACGCGGGCGAAGGCGGCGGGCAGCGCACGTCCGTGCTGGACAGGGAGGCCTGGAGCCGGCCGGGGGCCCCCGGGAGGGCTCGGGCCCCGCAGTCCGGGGCGACACCCGGCGCACGGCCCGAGCTGCCGGCTCTCCTCCCGTCGCCCAGGCGCGCCGGCCTCTGCGGCTGATCGGCCGCTTCCGGTCTCCAGTCGCTGTGGGGCCGAGCGCGGGTCAGGCCCGTTGGGTAGTGCGCGGTGGCCGCCTCTGAGAACGGAGGGCCCTGGGTCTTCTCGTGGCTCTTGGTGGCCGCAAAGCTGTCACTGCGGAGAGGGGGAGGGGGCGGCGGAGGGGACGAAGAGGCCTTCTTCTTATCGGGAACATACCAGACTGGCCCCAAACTGGACCTCCCGGAAGCAGCTAGCTTGGGCTCAGGACTGTCCTCGGGCCTGGGGCTCCTGCTGCTGTCACAGGGGGCCCTGGGGGGGAAGCACCCGAGCCTCTCGTCCACACACTGAGCGTCACCGGCAGCCAGGCCCTGCCGGTCGCTGCCTCCGGCGGAGGCCTCCCAAAGGCCCACTTTGTACAGGATGTTCTCAGCAGAGGAGGCATCCGCCTTGGACAGGGTGTGGTCAGGCGTGCTGGAGCTGGTGGAAAAGGAGCCGTAAGCGGAGTCCCGCTTGCTCGGGCCGCCCAGGTGGTCGATGCTGCTGTTGGACTTGGCAGCCGAGAGGCGCCCGGACGGGTAGGACTGGGCAGGCTGGTCCAGGCTGTCCACGCTCCCCAGGGAGCTGAAGTGGTCAGAGGCGCGCTGCAGATGCGTCTGCTCCCACAGGCCGCTCGACAGGTCCTGGGACGAAGAGCTAGGAACCAAGAACCACAGGCAACAGCATGCTTTAGAGTCACGTTGCAACAAAGGGCAAGATGAGACAATGCACGTAGGAGCGGCTGGCCCTGGGCAGAAGCCAGCCACTCGTCCCGGAGCGAGACCCCTGGGTGCGGCGCACCTAAGTTTTCCCATTTCAAAGAGCAGCTTTCCGAGGGCAGGCTGAAAGGACCGAGTCCTACCCACACGTCGCCTGTCCCCAAACAGAGAACCTTCCACGCCGCGGTACATCTCTCAGCCCGACACCCACAGGCTGGACCAGGTGCACAGCAGGCAGCAGCAGGCAATGCCTGTGAACACCTTGATCCTCAATCACTGGTTAAGTGTTGCAGATAGCAAACCGCAGCCCGTGAGCTAAGGATGGCTTTTAGAGGTTTTTAATGGGGGCGGGGCGGGGCACGGAATCAAAAGAATACTTCCTGATGCATGAAAATGATACGAAATTCCGATTTCAGTGCTCATAACTCGAGTTTGATGGGAACTCGGTCATGGCTGTGTGCTTTGCTCCCAAGGGCAGAGCTGCGCGGCTGCCGCGGACAGTGGCCCACCAGCCTGAGGTATCAATCCTGTCTGGCCCGCTGCGGGACAAGTCTGTGGACCCCTGGTTGAGTGCAGGAAATGATTCATACTACGGACTGCTAACACAAAGAAAGCCAGCAAAAGAGAACGATCTTCAACTTAAAAAGGCAAGTTCAGAGGTGACATGACTTTTCCAAACCCAGATATTAAATCACAGGCATACTGCATTTTGAAATGGCGTATGCCTGTGATTTAATGAAAGCTCAGATGATGATTAGCACTTTTTGGCAATAAAGTATTTTAAGACTAACGTATGTACTTTCTTTTTAGACACAGTGCTATTATTACTGCACACTTAAAGCTCTCAATAATGAAACTATTTATCCGGGCATGTTAAGTGCTTTCATTAAGTCGTATGAGGGAGGCAATGACCGTTCCACGCCACGTCTGCAGAGGACAGACCAGGTACCCTTTGCAGAAATGGAGCATTTTCTCCTCCATCCTCCCACCAGTATTCCTGAGGGGATTTTTCCAGGAGATTCTAAGTCCAAGCAGATATAAACAAAGCTAAGCACCTCTTCCACAGGGCGTATGTGTCTCTTTAATCAAGAAACCGCCACATGGGCTTAATGAAATATAAGGCCCACTTTTTACTTAAGTTTTACCACACGGAAGAGAATCTGGTTTTTCAAAAACACCCTGGACTCCAACTATTATCTCTTATGGCTTGAAATAGGTAATACTGTATTTAAGACCTATCTCCTTCACAGCAGACCAGTATTTACTAACAGCCGAAAACTGATTTTGAAATAGTTATGTTAGCTCCACACACACACACACACATACACAGTCACGCATACCACAAATATGCACACACGCAGAGATACACACACATACCCAGATACATACACACACAGAGGTATACATATACACTCACACGTGCACTGGTGTACACACCCCTCAGCCACACCACTGCTGTTACCATCATCCTTCTAATAGACCACTGAAGACACTGGCCACTAGCCTCAGGTGGCTGGACACTCCACGTGGCCACGAGGAACGTCTCCAAGCCAACACACCCATGGTGCTGTCCCATGTGTGCCTTGCATTAGCCCTTCTGACCCCAAAATGTGGGCTCCAGAGAAGCCAGGTTGAGCAGCTCCCCCCGCTTCCACCGGCTCACCATTCTAACATCCTCTGTCTCACAGTTACCAAGAAACCACCAGGCCTGGCACATGGGCTGTGAAGCCCCCTGGTTTCCCCTGCACCTCCACACAGCAACCTGGGGTTTGGGGAGAGAGTGCTGGTGTTTAACAGAATTTCCTGGGGGAGCTTTGGCCAAAAAACCTGCCCAGCAATAAGTAACGTGGTGGCTGTGGACACGTGGGTGATGCGGACAGCCATCCCACTCGGCTGGCCCAAAGGGATTCAGCCAGAAAGCGAAGTCTCCAGGCTCCTGATTTATCAGCTGGACAACATAAATGAGGAAGCACACTTGCTTGTCCTTTCTCTTGGTATTTCATTTTTTGTTTTCAAGCATTATACACCTGCCTACTCAGTGAAAAAATCTAGAGTCCTACCAGTAACGGTGCATCCACGGCCTTTTCTCATCAGAAAAAGAGCATCATTCTGAGGTCAAGAAAGACGCTATTTAAAACACAACAATCCAAAATCTATGGGACACAGCAAAAGCAGTTCTAAGAGGGACGTTTAGAGCAATACAAGCTTACCTCAGGAAACAAACAAACAACTCAAACAACCTAACCTTATACCTAAAGGAACTAGAAAAAGAACAAACAAAGTCCAAAGTTAGCAGAAGAAAAGAAATCATGATGATTGGGGCAGAAAAAAATGAAACACAGACTAAAAAACCATTAACAAAGATCAATAAAACTAAAAGCCGGTTCTTCGAAAAGGTAAACAAACTTGATAAATCTTTAGCCAGACACATCAAGAAAAAAAAGAGGGCCCCAAATCAATAAAATCAGAAATGAAAAAAGTTATAACTGATACCAGAGAAACACAACCTAAAAGAAATGGACAAATTTCTAGGAAAGTACAATCTCCCAAGACCGAACCAGAGAGCAGAAAATACGGACAAACCAATTACCAGTAATGAAACTCAATCTAAAAAAAATCAATAAATAACTCCCAACAAACAAAAGTCCAGAACCAGATGGCTTCATCTGGTGAACTAATGCCTTTCCTTCTCCAACTTTTCTAAAAATTGCAAAGGAAAGAATGCTCTGAACTATTCTACAGGGCCAGCATCACCCTGATACAAAAGCCAGACAGAGATATCACCAAAAAATAAAATTACAGGTCAGCACCACTGATGCACATAGATGAAAAGTCCTCAACAAAATATTAGCAAACTGAATCCAAAAAATATATTAAAAGGCTCATACACCATGACCGAGTGGAATTTATCCCAGGGATGCAAGGATGGTTCCATATCTACAAATCAACCAACACGATCCACCACATTAACAAACTGAAGGATGAAAACCATACGATCAGCTCAAGAGATGCAGCAAAAGGTTTTGACAAAATTCAGCATCCGTTATGATAACAACTCTCAACAAAGTGGGTATAGAGGGGACGTACCTCAACATAATAGAGGCCATCTATGACAAGCCCACAGCCAACATCACACTCAACAGTGAAAAGCTGAAAGCATTTCCTCTAAGATCAGGAACGAGACAAGGATGTCCGCTCTCACCACTACCATTCAACATACTTTTGGAAGTCTTAGCCACATCAATCAAAGTAAAAGCAGTAAAAGGAATCCAAACTGGAAAGGAAGAAGTCAAACTGCTGTCACTGCTTTTGCAGATGACGTGATACCGCACAGCAGGTCCCTGACCTAAGAACCTTCAAGGTGAGAACTTTCAAAGACGGCAACATGCATTCGCCTGTCCAATCACATAAGTTAGTTCACGTGTCTGGCACGCTGTCACGGGCGTGCACCCTCTACAAGCGGCTGTGCTTCTGTGTACTGTACAGTACTGTGTAGAGTGCAGGAGTACAGTATCTTTATTTCAAGCGAGATCTGCAAGAGGATGCTTTCATTGAACTCCTTGCTGTGTAACACGAGGAGCTTACTAACGGAGACCTGACAGAACTCGAGGCCCAGAGAAAGGACGGAGAGAGACAAGAGAAAGAAGCAGTAGCTGAAGACCAAGGAGATTCACGACGCAGGAAGAGGCAGGGGATTTTCTTTATCTGAGGAGGCACTGTTAGTTTTTGAGGCACAGGACCCGAACGTAGAACGGTACACAAAGGCTGCAGCAGCCGTTCAGAATGCAGTCCAGTGCTACCGTGTCATCTATGATGAAAAAAAAAGTGCTTCTACCGGGACTTCCCTGGTGGCGCAGCGGTTGAGAGTCCGCCTGCCGATGCAGGGGACGCGGGTTCGTGCCCCCGTCCAGGAGGATCCCCCGTGCCGCGGAGTGGCTGGGCCCGTGAGCCATGGCCGCTGGGCCTGCGCGTCCGGAGCCTGTGCTCCGCAACGGGAGAGGCCGCGGCAGTGAGAGGCCCGCGTACCGC
>NW_006797064.1:665132-678843 GCF_000442215.2 Lipotes vexillifer | reverse complement strand
AAAAAAAAAAAAAAAAAAAAGTGCTACTACCCAGACATCGCTGGATCGTTTTTCCAAGAGGGTGGATAGAATTGAATCCAGCAAGGAACCAGAACCTGTGCCAGCAACGTCAGGTGTGAGTGAAATTGCAGCTCCCCCTCTGTCTACTATTGCTGACGATCCTTCAGCTCTACATCTCCCACCTCCTCTCCGTCCTCCAGTCACTAACTCTTGGGGCCTGTTCACTCGACGCCAGCCCCTGGATGCCAGCTACTGTACTGGACTACTGTACTTTTCAAGGTACTGTATTATAAGATTAAAACTGTTTTATATTTTGTGTTTTTGTTTTTGTTTTTTTTTCCGGTACACGGGCTTCTCACTGTTGTGGCCTCTCCCGTTGCGGAGCACAGGCTCCGGACGCGCAGGCTCAGTGGCCATGGCTCATGGGCCTAGCCGCTCTGCGGCATATGGGATCTTCCTGGACCGGGGCACGAACCTGCGTCCCCTGCATTGGCAGGCGGACTCTCAACCACTGCGCCCCCAGGGAAGCCCTTGTGTTTGTTTTTTATGCATTGTTTGTGTGAAAAGTATTATAAAACTCTTACTGTACGGTACTATATAGCCGACTGTGTTAGTTGGGTACCAGGCTAACTTTGTTGGACTTAACGAACAAACTGGACTTACAAACGTGCTCTCAGAACAGAACTCGTTCGTATGTAGGGGACTTCCTGTACATAGAAAATCCTAAAGACGCCACTAAAACACTATTAGAGCTCATCAGTGAATTTGGTCAAGTTGTAGGATACAAAATCAATACAAAGAAACGTGTTGCATACTAACAATGAACTATCTGACAGAGAAACTGAGGAAACAATCCCATTTACCACTGCATCAAAAAGAACTAAATACCTAGGAATAAATCTAACCAAGGAGGTAAAAGACCTGTACTCAGAAAACTGTAAGACACTGATGAAGGAAACTGAAGATGACATACACAGATGGAAATATATACCATGTTCATGGACTGGAAGAATACTGTTAAAATGACCATACTACCCAAGGCAATCAACAGATTCAATGCAATCCCTATCAAAATACCAAGGGCATTTTTCACAGAAGAATAAATAATTTTAATATTTGCATGGAAACATGAAAGACCCTGAAGAGCCAAAACAATCTTGAGAAAGAAGAACAGAGCTGGAGGTATCACAATCCCTGACTTCAGACTATACCACAAAGCTACAGTAATCAAACAATATGGTACTGGCACAAAAACAGACACATACAACAATGAAACAGAATAGAGAGCCCAGAAGTAAACCCACACACTTATAGTCAATTAATCCACGACAAAGGAGGCAAGAATATACAGTGGAGAAAAGACAACCTCTTCAATAAGTGGTGCTGGGAAAACTGGACAGCTACATGTAAAAGAATGAAATTAGAACACTCCCTAACACCATACACAAAAATAAACTCAAAATGGATTAAAGACCTAAATTTAAGACCAGAAACCATAAAGCTCCTAGAGGAAAACATAGGCAGAACACACTCTGATATAAACTGTAGCAATATTTTTTTGGATCTGTTTCCTAAGACACAGGAAAGAAAAGCAAAAATACACAAATGGGACCTAATTAAAAGTAAAGGCTTTTTTTTTTTTTTTTTTTTTTTTTTTTTTTGCGGTACACGGGCCTCTCACTGCTGTGGCCTCTCCCGTTGCGGAGAACAGGCTCCAGACGCGCAGGCTCAGCGGCCATGGCTCACGGGCCCAGCCGCTCCACGGCATGTGGGATCTTCCCGGACCGGGGCACGAACCCGTGTCCCCTGCATCGGCAGGCGGACTCTCAACCACTGTGCCACCAGGGGAGCCCTAAAGGCTTTTTAAAAAAATTAATTATGGCTGTGTTGGGTCTTTGTTGCTGCGGGCAGGCTCTCTCTAGTTACGGTGAGCGGGGGCTACTCTTCCCTGTGGTACACGGGCTTCTTATTGTGGTGGCTTCTCTTGTTGTGGAGCACGGGCTCTAGGCACGTGGACTTCAGCAGTTGTGGCTTGCGAGCTCTAGAGCTGAGTAGGCTCAGTAGTGGTGGCACACAGGCTTAGTTGCTCCACTGCATGTGGGATCCTCCTGGACCAGGGCTCGAACCCGTGTCCCCTGCATCGGCAGGCGGATTCTTAACCACTGCGCCACCAGGGAAGTCCCGAAAATTAAAGGCCTTTTTTTTTTTTTTCCAGAGGAAAGGAAACCATCGACAAAATGAAAAGACAACCTACTGAATGGGAGAAGATATTTGCAAATGATATGACCAATGAGGGGTTAATATGCAAAATATATAAACAGCCCATCCAACTTAATATCTAAAAAAACAAACCTGATTTTAAAATGTGCAGAAGACCTGAACAGACATTTTTTCCAAAGGAGACATATAGATGGCACATGGAAAGTGCTCAACATCACTAATCAGAGAAATGCAAACCAGAACCACAATGAGGTATCATCTCACACCTGCCAGAATGGCCGTCATCAAAAAGACAACAAATAACAACTGCTGGTGAGGACGTAGAGAAAAAGGAACACTTGTTCACTATTGGTGGGAATGTAAACTGGTGCAGCCACTGTGGAAAACAGTATGGAGGTTCCTCAAAAAAACTAAAAATAGGACTACCCTATGATCTAGCAATTCCACTCCTGGGTATATACCCAAAGAAAATGAGAACACTGATTTGAAAAGATACGTGCACCCCAATGTTCATAGCAGCATTATTTACAAGGAGAAGATTGGTATATATTATATATATATACACACACACACAATGGAATACTGCTCAGCCATAAAAAAGAATGAAATTTTGCCATTTGCATCAACATGGATGGGCCTAGAGGGGTATTACGCTTAATGAACTAAGTCAGACAGAGAAAGACAAATACTGTATGCTATCAGTTATATATGGAACCTAAAAAAAATAAACAAATGAATATAACAGAACAGAAACAGACTCACAGACGTAGAAAACAAATTAGTGGTTCCCAGTGGGGAGAGGGAAGGGAGAAGGGGCAAGACAGGCATAGGGGAGGAAGAGGTACAAACTATAAAATAAATAAGCTACAAGGATATATTGTACAGCACAGAGAACGGAGCCCATACTTTATGATACCTTTAAATGGAATATAAGCTACAGAAATTTTGCATCACTATGTTGTACACCGGAAATGAATAATATCGTAAATGAACTGTACCTCAACAAAAACTAAAATAAAGTGAGAAATGCACAGTTACGACAAGGTAGGGAAGTCATGAGTGTGGCAGAAAGTGAAACCAGCTTCCGATCCCAGCGGGGAAGGCGTGCCTACCTGGCGTGGTGCTGGCCTGACCACAAGGGGCAGGAGCTGGTAGAGGGCAAGGGAGATGCTGATGTCTCGGGGTGGCTGTCGGAGAACTTGGTGACGTGCCAGGAGTGCGGCCTCCAGCTCAGCTCATTCCTCCTGAAAAAGGATGCAGATGACTCAGGGACTTCACACCAAGGACAACTTCAGGCCAAGAAAGGAGCGAGAGGCAGAAACGATTCCTGTGTGATTTACTGCATCGCTGTCAGGTGCTTCCCATTGCATCTGGGCACCAACGCTCTTTGTATAGGTTCGTTACCGGAGAACATCCCCGGATGAGAATCACAGGCTCCAGAATGTGAACCAGCCCTTAGGCTTCCAAATTTATTCTAAGTAAGTACATGAATCTTGCCCACGACCCCCGCTGCCCCATCCCCAAGACACAGCAGGATCTTCTGCCTGGCCGGTGTCAGTGCAACTTTGCACAGGCCCTTGGCCTGTTTGAGGAGTAGGCACTGGGCTGCAGAAAAGCTTCAGCTGGGTCCTGCAGAGTTTTGACTGCATTTATTTATTCACTCACTTAACTAAGTGAACACAGCTATCCTGCAGTTAACGGGGACTGGTGGACACGTATTCCTCTGAGCCTCCAAAAGCGTCCGAAGTCATCTAAGGGCTCCTATCATGGGAATCACCACGCCCTAAGACCAACAGGCTCCAGTCCATTCCTGCCAGGGCTTCTGAACGTGGCAGGAGCCTTCCCTGCCCCCCTCCACCGTCCCCACCATCCGTGGGTGGCTTATTAGGTTTTTGACCACACCTGCCCAGGTGTGAAAAAGCATGTCCAGCTGGACATCCCTGCAGCTGCCGTAGGAACATCACAGGGCCTCCAGGGGAAAGCTGCTGCAAGAGCACACCGCCCATGCTCGCCCCTCCTCCTCCTGCATTTTTTTTTTTTTTTTTTTTTTTGGAGTAAAACTGCTTTACAATGTTGTGTTAGTTTCTGCTCTACAATGAAGTGAATCAGCTATATATATACCTATATCCCGTCCCTCAGGGACCTCCCTCCCTCCCCCCACATCCTACCCATATAGGTCATCACAGAGCACCAAGCTGTGCTATACAGCAGGTTCCCACTAGCTATCTGTTTTACACGTGATAGTGTATTTATGTCAAACCTAATCTCCCAATTCGTCCCACTCTCCTCTTCCCCCTCTGTGTCCACATGTCTGTTCTCTACATCTACGTCTTTATTCCTGCCCTGCAAATAGGTTCATCTGTACCATTTTTCTAGATTCCACACATATGTGTTAATATACGATATTTTTTTTCCTCTTTCTGGCTTACTTCACTCTGTATGACAGACTCTAGGTCCATCCACATCTCTACAAATGACCCAATTTTGTTTGTTCCTTTTTATGACTGAGTAATACTCCATTGTATATATGTACCACATCTTCTTTATCCATTCATCTATCATTGGATATTTAAGTTGTTTCCACATCCTGGCTATTGGAAATAATGCTGCAGTGAACATTGGCATACCCGCGTCCTTTTGAATTATGGTTTTCTCAGGGTATATGTGCAATAGTGGGAGTGCTGGGTCATATGGTAGTTCTATTTTTTGTTTTTTAAGGAACCTCCACACTGTTTTCCATAGTGGCTGTATCAATTTACATTCCCACCAACAGTGCAAAAGTGTTCCCTTTTCTCCACACCCTCTCCAGCATTTATTGTTTGTGGATTTTTAAATATTTATTTATTTATTTATTTCGACTGTGTTGGGTCTTTGTTGCTGCACTCAGACTTTCTTTAGTTGCAGCGAGCAAGGGCTACTCTTCGTTGCGGTGCATAGGCTTCTCATTGCGGTGGCTTCCCTTGTTGTGGAGCATGGGCTCTAGGCGCGCAGGCTTCAGTAGTTGTGGCACACTCGCTCAGTAGTTGTGGTACACAGGCTTAGTTGCTCTGTAGCATATGGGATCTTCCCTTACCAGGGCTCAAACCCATGTCTCCTGCATTGGCAGGCATATTCTTAACCAATGCGCCACCAGGGAAGCCCTTCTCCTGGGCATTCTTGAGCTCTTCTTCCCACTCCTATGGATCCAGATGGGTCATGGCTATGCATACTTTCATTTAGTCCATCCTCACCTCTAAGCCAGGCGGGTTAAGAAAGGTGGCACATTTCACCTGTGTCGTGTGACCTTGGGTAAGTCAGTAACCCGCTCTGGGCCTCAGCTGAATAAGGCAGTCAGAAAGTTCTTGAGGGCCCTGGAGCTCAGTCTATGACCTTGTATACCCTGTTTTGGGAATGCCCTTGCCTTATTCTAATCTCACCCAACAGCAGAACAAAGCAAGCCGGACCTGCAGGGGAAGAGGGGAGACCAGGCTGTGACCTGGTGGGCTGCGGGAGGTGAGAGTGGCAGCCTGCTCCCCGACCTTCCAGCACAAACCCGCCACTAATGAGGCCTGTCTTTGGAGTAATTAGCCACAATCACAGCGCAGTGCATTAGGCAGACAAGGCCTTGGTGCAGTTGTGACTCCCAGGTCACAGGAGCCCAGGGCTTTGAACACTGCATTACAGCGGGGGATGCGTCCTAATGTCACTTAATTACCCCAGACAGCCTCAGAAGTAATGGAGCCTGGATGGGCTGGCAGGAACGGGTGCAGACGTCCAGAGGAGGCTGATGTGTTTATAATGATGCCACTTTGCAAGACAAATCTGGTCTTAGCGGGCTGAAGATGAACAAAACAAAAAAAAGAGGGGGCTTCTAATTTCTCAACTGTTATAAATTTTTTTTTTAAAAAACAAACCCCCCCCTGGTTTTTTTTTTTTTTTTTTTTTTTTTGCGGTACGCGGGCCTCTCACTGCTATGGCCTCTCCCGTTGCAGAACACAGGCTCCGGACGCGCAGGCTCAGCGGCCATGGCTCACGGGCCCAGCCGCTCCGCGGCGTGTGGGATCCTCCCGGACCGGGGCACGAACCCGTGTCCCCTGCATCGGCAGGCAGACTCTCAACCGCTGTGCCACCAGGGAAGCCCCCTCCTGCAATTTAAGACGGATCTAGCCTCACCAGGGACACTTTACAGCCCAATCGAGATCGGACAAAGGGTTCAACTGAGCCTCTAAGTACCTGATGGGGATCAAACATTCTTCCAACAGGCAAAAACATTAAAGAATATTATGCAACAACGAATATTAAAGAAAACCCAGAAAGCATTTATAACATAAACCTTCTGATGACTCGGAAATGAGGAAAAATACACGGGTGGCCAAATGTGGAATGTGTTGACTTTTTGATAGTTTCCCACGAGCTAAAGCATAAAACAGACGAATTCATCACACCACAGAAGTAAAGGGAGTGTAAAACCAAAACCGTACCTCATAAAGTTTCTCAAAATCCTCGTAAGGAAGGTTCTGGCCACGTGAATTTCATTTTCAGATGGCTTTTCCTGTGCTATAATATCCGTAACGTCTGTCATCTTCCTTTACAGATAATTAATGAAGGAAACAAACTAGACAAACTACAGGCAAAGGATAAAGAGGCTTGGAAGAGAAAATGCCTTACACTTTGTGGTAACATATTTCGCCTCTGTAACAGGAACGAGTGGGGAACCAGCTGGCTTACTGGGGCAGTCGTGCTCTTTGAGAAGAGGAAATGTTTCTCCTCTTGTTTTAAAGGATAATACAGGCAGACCTTGGAGATGTTTCGGGTTGGGTTCCAGACCACCACAATAAAGTGAATACTGTAATAAAGCTAGTCACGTGAACTTTTTGGTTTCCCAGGGCATATAAAAGCTATGTTTACACTATACTATAGTCCACCAAGTGTGCAATAGCATCATGCCTACAAAAACACAATGTACATACCTTAATTTTAAAAGACTTTATTGCTGAAAAACACTATTATCTGAGCCCTAGTAATAATATGAGTAACATCAAAGATCACTGATCACCGTAACAAATATGATAGTGGAAAAGTCTGAAATAGTGTGAGGATTACCAAAATGTGAGACACAAAGTGAGCCAGTGCTGTTGCAAAAATGCTGCCAACAGACTTGCTTGTCACAGGGTTGCTACAACCTTCCATTTGTAAAAACAAACAAAAAACACGCAGTATCTGTGAAGCACACACAGCAAGGTATGTCTGTACACAGATATATGCCTCTACTTCGAGAAGACATAGTCAACAGTTAGGGTACTAATTGGAGCTTTAAAAAAAAAAAAAGGAAAACACAGTGAAAAGGGTGGTACCTAGAAGCTCTAAGTGAGGAATCATGGCTCCTGGAGAGACTGAAATTTTCCTACGTATGTGGCTCTCGTCAGGTCCTCAGACTTTCCTAGAGCACAGCGAACGTATCTGGGAATCGAGGAAGGTTTAGGCAGTTTCTGTCTGTCAGCTCCTCTGATGTCTAAAACTGGATTCTGCTGATGAAAGGAGGAGGACATGTGGCTGAGGGCTGGTCTCTCCATCACAAGCCCGTGACCACGCTGGGCAGGAAAGCTCTGGGGACCGAACGCTCTGGCGCCACCTAGCGTTCCCAGATGGAACAGAAATGGCAGGGGTTGATTTAAGGCGCTCGTTTCAACAGACGATGGTGTTTCTTCCCACGCAAGATACGCACTCCAGGTGGCTTTAAACCACCCGGGTCCCTGGAAGTCTGGGGCCGCGAGGGGTGCACAGTCCACAGGCTGTGCCAAAACAGGCGGGCAAGGTGCCCCGATGTGAGGGCCTCGGAGAACTCGGACCACGTGGTACCTGGTGGTACCTGGTTAGGGGTTAACCGCCCTGCCCCCTCAGGGGGCCACGCGTGTCGGAAGGAAACGCACACAAAGCAGGTATGCAGCGAACCACACCCAAACCTTCCTGTCCTGGCGGGCGGGACGTCTGCTATGTCTGCTACAGCTGGACCAGCCCCCCACAGACATCAAACAGGAACAGAAGGGAGAGCTGTGAAAGGAACGCCCCCTCCACAGGCCACGCAGTCAGACACAAGCCAGCTCGGCTGGGGAGACCAGCAAGGACGCCCCTTCCGGGAGGAAGGACAACACGGCTCAGCCCAGAGACATCCAAGGCCATGCTTCTGTGCAAGGCAGTGTGGTCAGCGATGGCAGGGAGGAAGCAGCCGTGACCTGCCGGGGTGCGGGTGCTGACCCCAGTGTAAAGGGAACAAATCCTTTTCATTCAAATGGCTACTGCTGCTCGGAACTCTTAAAGAATAGGCATATTGTAGAAAACATGGAACATTTAAAAATTGAAATGCGATTAAGACAATGAAGGAGGATGACCCGTAATCTGAAGATGAACGGTGGGTAACATCTCTGCATTTCTTTCCCCGTTTCAGACAGCTGAGAGCATCGTGCAGACTTGGCGGGGCCCTTTCTCTTTGCAGCCCGCCTGGTTTGGTGAGCATTCCTCCAGGCCACTGTCACTCTTCCAAAATGTCATTTTTAATATGGCATCATATTCCTTCCACATAAATACTGAAAAGCAATGCTGCTGACTATTAACACCGGGTTTTCTGGCTTCCAAATCATTTGCCCTAATGAGGGTTCTCTGAAACCTTTCCCACAAGGTGCACACCAAAATTAATCTAAATTTACTTCAATTTCTAAAAATAATTTTTTATGCTAGGTGGTCTTTTTTTTTTTTTGAAGGGAAGGGGTTTAGATCACAAATATAAAAAATGCTAGGATACCAATGAAAGTTAAGAATGGATCTAGATACAGAAAATTCATTTTTAAAAAGGAATTATTAAAAGAAGGGCTTCAATGAAATGTTTCTCATTCAGAGAAAGAGCAGAAGTCCCTCAAAAAAAAAAAAAAATCACGTGAACGCCGCGTTATTTTCCTAACCTTTCCAAGTGCAGCCAACAGGCGCTGCCTCAGAAAATAAACGCAGTCCGCATGTGGTCCCCACGAGCGTGGGGGGGCTGACAGTACCAGGCCTGCAGGCTGGGAAGCCAACGGGAAGGGAAGGGCCTGGCGGGACACTGTGAGGGGGGCACCACAGGGGGTGTTGGCTGCAGGCGACACTGGCCATGGGAAGAGTCCTCGGGGAAAATAAAACCAACAGTGATGCTTGGGGCATCTTAGAAGCAAGCGTCAAGGGGAGCGGCAGTGGGAAGGGGCCTTCCAGATAAAGGGCAGGCTGGAAAGTTCCTCAAATGCGTGCCAGTGAGTCCTGCGGGTGACGGGGGTGAGTTCCGGGCAAGGAGCCCCCAGAAGCTTAGGGAGGGAGGGTGTGCAGAGGCCCCGAGGGACAGGCCCACAGCGGGTACAGGCCCTCGAGATACTGGGCTGGAGGAGGGCGACAACTGCAAACAGCCTTTTTATTCTTTAAAAGTGAAACACACACATAAAAAGCACCACCCTACAGACACAAAATGAAGCCAGCCCTGAGCTGCTGCTTCCTTCCTGCGCCGGTCAAGCCTCTAGAGGACAGATGCTGACCGGCCTCTCCCTCTCCCGAGCTGTCTCTACCTTCCACCACACCAGTCTCCCTGCAACTCAGCTCTGGCAGCTCCTTCCCTCACCCCACCACCCTCAGCTGCTTCCAACTGCCACGAAGCGAAGCCCGGGCCAGGTGGCACTGGCATCGCCAGGACGGCTGTGTTTGCACAAGCCCTCAAGGTCATTCAGAGGCGAGCTCAGGTCTGAGACTCGCCGCTCTAGCCCCGAGCTACCCTTCCTCCCTTCCCCCATCCGCTCTGCCAGCCTCTTTAGGAGGTCCCGGCATCACTGACTCAGGTCCACGTCTGCGTCTCAAACATGGCTCAGCCTTCAAAGGACAGCCTGACTGCTGAGCTCTGCTCCAGCCCTCCCTCCTTCTGCCAGAGCCACCACTGGCTAGAGCTTTTCCTGTCCATGCACATCAGCCCCGTCAGCTGCCAGCGCCCCGAGGGCAGGACCTATGGGTATGACTTTAGCCGCCTGGCTGGAGCGCTTCCAACGTACATTACGGGAACGAATAAAAACAGAGGTCAGACCACTCTGCGAATGCCCGAGTCCTTTTCCCGGGCACTGATCTGACAACACGATGCTGTGGGTGGTGACATCACACTTGATAAAACGGAATAAGAGTCCAGGAGCTCCTGCCTTTATACACGAGGCGAAAGAGGTAAAGAGGAAAATTCCCAACTGACCTAAATAGCTGAAACTGATACAAGACATCAAAGCTGCATTTTAAGCCAATGCCAGGGCCGTGTAGCAGCATTCACACGGGATAAAAGCATCAGGGTTCCGCCCCATGAGGCCGGGGTACCCCTTATCTGTCTCCCAGCAAGGGCAAGTGCACGCCTGTCTCGGCCTCTGGCGTTCCCCGGGTGCATTAGCAGGAAAGACGACGTAGAAATGTCACACAATGAGCGCAGGAAGAACTGGAGCAGACCCAAACGGCCTGGCTATTCTTCCGTTAACTTTTGCAAAGGGGGGTGAAGGGGACTGTCTCACCCAGCACTACCAGTACTAAAAACGCTGTGTCCAAACCACCCGAGGTCACGGTGCATGTCCCCAGTTTTCAGAAAGGTACCGATGCAGCTTCTTGGTTACATTTAAACAGAATGGACTTTTCGGTAAAGACACCCCAGACACTCAAATGTGCAAAACCATTAACATAACTAAGCACGAGAAGCCCTAAGCATTAGCAACAGAGCAACCATTAACATAACTAAGTACGAGAAGCCCTAGGCATTAGCAACAGAGCAACAGAGTCTTACACGTCAGGGTATAGAAACAAAAGGACGTGAAACGTTCTCTGCCTGCCTTAATATATCAGAAACCACCAGCGTTTCCAAACTAAATTATATCAACGTCACTCGCATGCCTGCTAATGAAAAAGAAAATCATAACTGTTTACCACTCTCTACTTGGCTCAGAATATGAAACATCTCACCTAGAGATTCCACTGATTAAGTTGGTTAAGACACACACTAAATCTACATCTGAAGAGAAGCAACCTTTCCCCAAATAAAACAACTCTGCTCTATGTGGCTTTTCTTCCCCCTGATTTTATTTCATAAAAACAAGAACGGCAAACAGCCCAAACAAGTCGGCGTCTAGTCCGGGATAAACCTCTGGGTCTACTGTGTTGTAAGAAGAAAAAAAGCACAGGAACAAACAGGAACAAATCCCGCAAATGCTCAAAACAGACACTTTTCCCCTGAAATTTGAACAATCAATCTCAGACCACCCTCCAAAAGCAACACCCGCCAGCATCCCCAGTAAGACAGACACCCTCTGTGGGAACACACAGTTTCTGCCCCAGAAAGAGCTCTTGCGGGGGAGGGGGGGAGGGGGGAGAAAGGAGAGGAAAGGGGAGGAGGGAAAAGCAGGAGGGGCACGACCTGCTGACGTCCTATCCCTCCCTCTCCTCTCGCTGCTTCAGGAGCACCTGCGCTCACCAACGTTGGGGCCACGCACAGAGCCACCTGCCCTAGGACAGCTCCAAGGAGCCAGCAGCAGAGGGGAGCCCGGCACGACACTGGCTTGGTGTAGAACTCACTGCAACTCAGTGACGTCCAGAAACCCACGTACGTGGCAAGAAACCTGCTCCTAGCAGGCGTGGGTGCCGTCACTAGACCAGACACCTCCTTTCTACAGGTGTGTCGCCACGCCACCCCATGTGGCCGTCCCTTACGGCCTCCTGCAGTGAACCTCCATCCTTGGGTGTTAACCTCCTCCCGAAGGCAAGCTTAGCGGACGTAAGCAGAGGCACGGAAGGGTTTAAGGCCTCCGGCAAAGAGGCAGGAAACATACGTCAACCCTATGCATAATGCGGCTCTGGCATAAAAACTGCTCGCAGCAGTGGACGGCTCAAGAGTGACACGAACGATGAAGTGGCAGGCGAAGTTCACTGTAAACAAGACTAATATTACCATATACATTTGGAAGGAAGACCAAAAGAGTCATTACAAGCTATACAATGTAATTCACGGCCTGACAGTTAAGAGACATTTTCCCTACGGTGTTTGAAATTCCATGTACGTTTTAGGAGCTGAACGTACAGTAACAACTTCCCTATGAACGGAGGACAGTGGATGGTATCCCGTTGCTGTGCACACAGAGCTTTCAGTGAGCATTTTACAGCGTCGGACGGCAACAGCCTTAACCCAGCACCGGGTGAGAAGCGTCCCCCACTTCAGCACGTCTCCCACAGCAAGGGGCTTACCGACGCCTGCGTTCATCAGGAAAAGGCCTCGAGTGACCCAGTTTCGGGGCTTAACCTTTTCCAAGCACACTGGCTTAAGCCAGTGCTATGAGCACTGCGGCCACCCAGCAAAATAGCCCGTGGCCCTCAGCGAAATACCAGCGCCGAGATCCATCCCACACCTGCCCATCAGGATCTCCAGGGAGGGGCCGACACCGGGGAAGAAAGTGCAGGCGACAAGTACACAGAGAGACAGACACAGAAGAAGAGGTTACCACATCCTCCCACACTGTCCTGCAAGCAGCACTTCCTTGGCCAAACAAAGAGGGAAGAACAAAGTGCCCGGGAGGCACGGCCAGGCTGCCCCTGCTGGTGCCCCGGTTCCGCTGACTCCCGGTCAGACACCAGGATACCACCTGGACATCTCAAAGGAGAACGTGTGTGCACCCGGTGGGGCTTCCTGTTACCCTGCTTTGTTTCCAGCCGACACAACTCTGGGAGGGCAGCGCTGGCTCTTAGCTGTCTGGGAAAGAAACGTGGCTGGGAAGAGACAGTGATCTGGGTCCTTGTCTCCTAAGGCATCGCGCTCGCCCAGTCCCAGCTTCTAAACGATGACAAGATACGCGGTGCCCATGCCCCGTGAAACCAGATGCCACCGCCTCGTGAAGTCAGCCAGCCACCACCCTCGCCTGGCCGCCGGGTGCCCTGCTCGCCGCACAGGCTGAAGCAAGACAAGCACACCCAGCAGCTGTCACCAGCAGGAGGGCGTCAGGATGTGATCCACGATGCCCACTTTGTTCATAAAACCACGGGTATGTGTTTTACACCGAGGCGCGGACACGCCTCTTCCCAGAACCTCCGAGAAAAACCAAGCCTGCACTGGACAATCTCGCCCTCAGGACCCTAAGCTGTTTTCAATCTTCGTCAGAAAAGCCACGCTTTCTTAAGGTGCCGGGGCTGGGCAGGTAGTTGAGGGTTCAGGCAGCTCATTTATCATTTGGTGATCCTCACGTAGGGCAACACTTGATATTGATATGTTGGTGGCTCAGTCTATGAATTAACTACAGAGTGCCTTCATAAACTAAACCCCCCCCCTTTTTTTTTTAAGAGTACGTGATCCAGGGCTTCCCTGGTGGCGCAGCGGTTAAGAATCCGCCTGCCAATGCTGGGGACACGGGTTCGAGCCCTGGTCCGCGAAGATCCCACATGCCGCGGAGCAACTAAGCCTGTGCGCCACAACTACTGAGCCTGCACTCTAGAGCCC
>NW_006797064.1:655254-664697 GCF_000442215.2 Lipotes vexillifer | reverse complement strand
TATATATATATATATATATATATATATATATATATATATATATATATAAAGAGTACATGATCCATTTTGGAGCTCTACACATAACACTAGTTAGAAAATGCTAACTAATCTCTGAGATACAAGTCAGATTAGTGGTTGCCTAGGGATAAAGAAACACGAGAATGGTGAGATTTAGATAGAGAAGAAAACGTCACTGATTTAAGAGAAATCATGTTAAAAGCACTCACCGGTGCCTTTGTAATAAGGTAAATGGTAAATTAGTATGGAGTTTTTTTCTTTTTTTCTTTTTTTTTGCGGTACACGGGCCTCTCACCGCCGTGGCCTCTCCCGTCGCAGAGCACAGGGTCCGGACGCGCAGGCTCAGCGGCCATGGCTCACGGGCCCAGCCACTCCGCGGCATGGGGGATCTTCCCGGACCGGGGCATGAACCCGCGTCCCCTGCATCGGCAGGGGGACTCTCAACCACTGCGCCACCAGGGAAGCCCCATATGGAGTTTTAAAACTCCTTATTATGTGCATCTTCAGTACTTACAACCGTAATTCGCCATGTGCCAGATGACATCAACAGATCCTAGTACTGACTAATTAACCATTTTGTAGAATTTTATTCATATTTCTAGGCAAAACCACTGTTTCAGACTTTTCTAATAGGCAAAAATAATACCCACACACAGTATTAAAATTTAATCCAAAATTACCTTTAAAAAATTTAAAAACACCTAAGTTTGTTTTTAAAAGTGTGTTTGGAAAAAAAAAACATTTGGACAAACTGCTTGGTTTGGTTTTATATTGGGTTATATGTGTTACTAAGAATATTAAGCTCTATCTAAACTAGAAAATCATCCTGCACACCCCTCATTTAAAGGGAAACCGGGTATGCGGATTACAAAAGTGGGATTCTACACCAGGGCTCCCATCAACCCTTCACAGCCAAAGTCTGATCGGTCTCCCCACAAGTCTGTTGGATACGCAGTCAGCTCCACGGCGAACGGGCCGGGCCCCCAGGCCTTCTCTCTCCTTCTACCCCCAGTTCTCATGGTGTGTACTCGGAACAGAACTCGCATCATCCAGTTTTTAGATCCTTAACTATGTTCCTCGAATTCAAAAAAAAAAAAAAAAAAAAAAAGCTTCTGAACACATGGAATGATGCCCAACCTCGGTCATAATGACAGAAATGCCCATTTAAACATTAAAAGCCTCTGTCACCTATCACATCCACAAAGCCAACAAAAACAAACTTCACGATGCACGGTACTTTCTGCCTCAAAACCTCCCACGCTAGGAATGGATCAGGACGGCCTATACGCACATGTATGCGGTCCCGGGTACAAAAGCATCACACCGCAGCACTGTCTGCTGTACACCGGAAGCACCATAAATGTCCACACACAGAGGACCTGCCAGACACACAGCAGAGTATCCAGACCATGGAGCCGCATGGGGTCAGGAGAAATCTCGACTCAGAGCACTCAACCTGGACCAACCCCCATTTTCATGTATAACACATAAGTAGGTACGTGTTTCTAAAAGGAAACCTAAGAGATTAGTACTGACACGGCCACTCTCTGGAGCGGCAAAATGGGAGAATGAGAGGGGTTGGGAGAAAAGCTGATGTATCCCACCCAGTTCCCCTTCCAAAGTGAATGTTGCCACAGCCACGGGTTACTCTGAGTACTCATAAATGCGGAATAAAAAGTCACTCTTGGAGTAACTGTAGCCGGCATTCCAACACCCACCCCTTAGGGTGATCCTGTCTTGATCACAGAGCAATAAACAGAGCCTCCTGGGGGCACCGCCCAGAACAGAGCACAGCTGACAGCTTCCTGGGGACCAAACCTCCTGCTGAGTCCTGTGAACACATCACACGGAACCCCAAAGGCCTCTCCTCTTTAAAAGTGCAACGAGGGCTTCCCTGGTGGCGCAGTGGTTGGGAGTCCGCCTGCCGATGCAGGGGACACGGGTTCGTGCCCCGGTCCGGGAAGATCCCACATGCTGCGGAGCAGCTGGGCCCGTGAGCCATGGCCGCTGAGCCTGCGCGTCCGGAGCCTGTGCTCCGCAACGGGAGAGGCCACAACAGTGAGAGGTGAGAGGCCCGAGAACCGAAAAAAAAAAAAAAAAAAAAGTGCAACGAGCTCGCCATTTTTATCATCAGAGAAGTAATACACTTAGACTGTGCACTTAATGGATAAGATGGTAAGTTTTGTTATGTGTATTTTACCACAATTAAAAATTAAAACTTTTCTTCATGGGGCTGATACAGTTCTATAACTGCTTGTATGTGTTCCACTCAACTGGACTTTGAGGAGCATCTTTCCATGTCACGAAATACTGACACCATTTTTTCCTCATAAATTTTTTTTATTTATTTATTTTTGGCTGTGTTGGGTGTTCGTCGCTGCGCACGGGCTTTCTCAGTCCCCTCTGCGGTGCGCGGGCTTCTCATTGCAGTGGCCTCTCCCGTTGCAAAGCACGGGCTCTAGGCATGCAGGCTTCAGTAGTCGTGGCTCGCGGGCTCTAGCACACAGGCTCAGTAGCTGTGGTGCACGGGCTTAGTTGCTCCGCGGCATGTGGGATTCTTCCCGGACCAAGGCTCGAACCCGTGTCCCTTGCACTGACAGGCGGATTCTTAACCACTGTGCCACCAGGGAAGCCTACTGACACCAGTTTTTAATTTTGTAGTAGCACCTGTATTCTTTTTAAAAACTTTTATTGACGTATAGATTTATAATGTGCTAATTTCTGCTGTACAGCAGAGACTCAGTTATACACACACACATATATATTTTTTCATATTCTATTCCATTACGGTCTGTCACAGGATGCTGACTAGAGTTCCCTGGGCTCTACAGTAGGACCTTGTTGTTTACCCATTCTATATATAATAGTTTGCATCTGCTAATCCCAACCTCCCAATGCATCCCTCCTCCACCCCCCACCCTCCTTTGGCAACCACCAGTCTGTGCTCTGTGTCTGGGAGTCTGTTTCTGTTTCGTAGATAAGTTCATTTGGCTGACACCATTTAAAATGGCAGCACTCTGCAGTATGGATGGTCCCTAATTCACTTCAGTCATTTCCTTTTGCTGAATATCTAGGATCCAAGAAATGAAATTCTGAGTCCCAAACAGGCCTTTTGACACATGTTGCCAAACCACTTACCAGAAAGTCTCATCAGCATTACATCAAATCTTGTTTCCCTTTCCCTACATCTCAGCACCAATGGGCATTGCTATCCCATTAGATCCCGGCCAGCTGTAAGTAAACTTGTCGACCCCTCGTTAAACGTCTTTTTAAACACTTGTTTCCTATGCGCATTTCTCATATTAGGAACTGCCTATGAGCGTCTTTCATCCAACTTTCTACTGGGGTGCAAATTCCCTTCTTTACAGCTGTTGTTACTCCACCAACTTTATTACACCTGCTTTTTTTTGGGGGGGGACCCTAGAATAAGATCTGACATTGACCAGCATTTCATTTTTACCTCGTGAGACGCAACCGGTGAAAATATTCCTGCATCCTGATTCCGTCCCCCAGGATGTATCACTGGCTCGGTTTTATTCGCTGCTGCCTCCCCTGGGCTGGCCGATGTCACACTGACAGGTTTTACTGAATGAGCACCTCAATGTCAGCATCCCCAGGGGGCCCTCCAATGATGCCCGTCCCGGTGCAGTTCAAATCAATTCGATTCAGTAAGTCCAAGCCCTTCATTTGCCCTTGTGTATCGGGCACTGCGGTAAGGAGCCGCAAACTGGCGAGACGGTTTGCTCACCGTGTCAACTAAGCTGGTGTGTTCTCCCCGTGGCGGGAGACGGACAGTAAGCCAACGAGCCATCTGTGTGTTCTGGGGGCTCGGGCAGCCCCACAAAGGAGACATTTCAGGTGGTGGTTTATAACCACTGTCTCCCCTGTGTGGGTCAAGTGTCCCTCACCATCACCAGCGCCCCACCAAGTCTAAAGGAATCCTGCGAGAACTTCACACGTCCTGTCTTAGGAGGCTTAATAAGGCGACCTCAAAGAAATCATACACCATGATGGCACCCGTCCTGTCCCTTGCTCCCCCCAGAAGGCTCCAAAATGGCCATTCTGAGACTTCAGTTTTCTGATTTACAAGGAGGACAGCCTATTCCACTGAGAAATGAGGCTGCTACATTAATGTGGCAAAGAATGAAATTTTTTACTTCTTTGTTTCTGAACCTCCTCCTTGGATGCTATTTTGGTCCCCCCAAAATAAATACATAAAAAGTCCACAGGGATATGTCTTCAAGTCTGTACTAAAAACTGAAGGCCTTGAGTCAATTTACTTTTTAAAATATACAGCCAGGCTTCCCTAGTGGCACAGTGGTTAAGAATCCGCCTGCCAATGCAGGGGACACGGGCTCGAGCCCTGGTCCGGGAAGATCCCACATGCCACGGAGCAACTAAGCCTGTGTGCCACAGCTACTGAGTCTGTGCTCTAGAGCCCATGAGCCACAACTGCTGAAGTCTGTGTGCCACAACTACTGAAGCCCGCGCGCCTAGGGTCTGTGCTCCGCAGCAAGAGAAGCCACCACAGTGAGAAGCCCACGCACCGCAATGAAGAGTAGCCCCTGCTCGCCGCAACTAGAGAAAAGCCCGCACACAGCAACGAAGACCCAATGCAACCAAAAATAAACAATAAATAAATTTTTAAAAAGTAAAATAAAATTTACAGCCAACCTTGGAAAGACTGCACTAATTCTGCTAAAAGGGGCACGTCAACACTTTACTATGAATTAGCCAACTGTAGAACACAAGGTCGAGAATTATTTCTATATGAAACCAGTCACCGGAATTCCCTGGCGGTCCAGTGGTTAAGACTCAGCACTTCCGCTTCACGGGGCACAGGTTCGATTCCTGGTCCCTGGTTGGGGAAATAAGATTCCCACAAGCTGTGCAGCGTGGCAAAAAAAAAAAAAAAAAAAGTCACAAAACACCTCCATGCTGCCCAGTAGTACCATTCTAGTGCCTGTGTATAAAAGCACCATGTGCCCAACTTCACTTTCTGACCCCTTCAAATCATCCCAACTCCTATCCACAATCTCCTTTCTTGGAATACGCACTTGCTCCCCTCAGACCTCAGCACAGCACTGGAAACACCTGCTAGCTGACCTGTAAGTCTATATGCATCACATTATTTTAGCATAAAACCCCAAAACCTGGTAGCCTGCCACCTTGTGTAAAACACAGGCAATGACATTTCATCATTTGGAGCATAAGCAGTTTCCTCACTGCCAGAAAATCACCTACAGGTTGCCAAGAATAAGATTTAAGTATTCAAAATCACTTAAATCAAAATTAACAGTCAACAGTAATAAACGAAGAAATCTTTTAAGAACCTACTGTATAGCACAGGGAACTGTACTCGATGCTTTGTAGGGACTTCCCTGGTGGTCCAGTGGGCAAGACTGCACGCTCCCAATGCAGGGGGCCTGGGTTCGATCTCTGGCTGCACGCCACAACTACAAGTCCACATGCCCCAACTAAAGATGCCACATGCTGCAATGAAGACCCTGAGTGCCACAACTAAGACCCAGTGCAGCCAAGATACATAACTATTGGGAAAAAAAAAAAAAAAAAAAACTTTGTAATGACCTACATGGGAATAGAATCTAAAAAAGAGTGGACATCTGTATATGTATAGCTGATTCATTTTGCTGTATAGCAGAAACTAACACAACATTGTAAATCAACTATACTCCAATAAAAATTAATTTTAAAAAAAGAAAGAGGGCTTCCCTGGTGGCGCAGTGGTTGAGAGTCCGCCTGCCAATGCAGGGGACACGGGTTCGTGCCCCGGTCCGGGAGGATCCCACATGCCGCGGAGCGGCTGGGCCCGTGAGCCATGGCCGCTGAGCCTGCGCGTCCGGAGCCTGTGCTCCGCAACGGGAGAGGCCACAACAGTGAGAGGCCCGCGTACCGAAAAAAAAAAAGAAAGAATCTTTAAAATTTTTGATGTTGGATTCATCCTTGGCCAAGAGATAGATTCCTAAGTGTACATGCATGTACACGTACACACACGCGCGCGCACGCGACCTAAGTCCAAATCACGATTGCCACAGTGACACGGCGCAGCCAACAGACTCCAGGTTTCACTGTCCCACTCATCTCTGTAAACAAGGCACGAGGCCCAGGTCTTACCTTTTTACCACCAGCTTCAGGGTCTTATGCGACCCCTTCACCAGGCAAATCGCTTCCTGTCTGAACCCCGACAGACTGATGTCGTTGATACCAACGATCTCATCTCCGGCCAGCAACTTGTCCACTGCCGCGGCTTTGCTTCCTTCTTCAATCTGCAACACAGAAGTGTGTCCTGTGAGCCTCCCGAAAAAGCAAACAAGTCCCCAGGACTCTTTGGAAAGCACCAAAGACTTTCCGTTTTGGCACGCCCCGGGTGGGAGGCCAAGGGGCCGTCCAGGCGGAGGGTCGGTGGGCTGCTGGCTGAGGGGAGGGGAGGGTACCCTTGGAGGGGGGGCCCGCTCACGGGGTGACCAGCAGCGGAAGGAATTTAAAAACTGGAGGGATGGGGATGGAGGCCTCCTACTCAGAAAACACACCCACCGAGAGCTGAGGACAGAACCCTGGGGCCCCAACACGGAGAAATCTGGAAGAAGATGGGTGGGTGAAGGTGCAGGAAGTGAACAAAGAGGGGGTGAGAGTCACAAAAGCCCAAACAAGCAAACGTGCAGAGCTGGCGAGAAGCGAGGGTAGCGCCAGTACGTGCGTCCCTCTTCTTGAGATGACTCCTCTCTGAATTTCAGCTTCACAGGAAAACCCTTCAAGCAGGACCACTGTGACCAAGGAGCTTGCAAGGGCCTTAGGACAGGTTTCCAAGGCAGCACGTCCTGGAGGCAACCCGTGTGACTCAGCCATGACCTGGTGGGTTTTTCAGTCTCGTTCCCACAAACCCCTGGAGGCACAAGTTCTGAGAGACTGTCTCCAAGCGCTGGCATCCAAGTCTGATGACATTGTGTTGCTTCCCCTCATCTGCAAAGACTTCCCAAGCTCCTCCTGCACCAGTGAAGACCGCACTCCGAAGCGTCCACCTGCGCCGTCCCAACCACACTCTTCCTACATTCCCAGCAAAGACGGCTCTGGGCTTGGGAGACACAGAAGCTGGGGAATTCTCCCCGCCTGGCTTCCTCGCCAAGAGAAACCGTCTGTTTGACGTTTATTGTGCTCGTGGAGAAAACAGTTGCAAAAGAAGACGTTTTGAAAACCTCCAGTCTGTACTCTTGACCCCATCAAACTTCTCCCATTAGGAAGAATTAACTAGGCTTGAACTTGGTAGACAGCAAACCTGACGTTGGCTCTAGTCTCACAGGATACTTACTGACTCTGCCTGCCAGCACTGTACAGTGTACCACCCATCACAGACACTCAGGATCGTTTTGTCACCGTCCCCTGCCTTATAGTCAAGAGAGCGCTTGGCACTGCCACTAGCAGAGGGAACTGCCTGACATCTACAGCACTCGGGAGCCACAAACAGGGCAGTCCTGGCCTAGAGCCACCAGGCAAAGTTCTCAGTGTCGCTCGCTGTAGCTCAGAAAAAAAGTCCCTTTACAAAGAGACAGGCACACAAGAACAAATGACTCCACACCCACGATGCCTGTCCGTGTGCCACTGGCAGAAGCAAAGTCCCAGGTTCACATGCCAGGACAAATATTCTGCTCTGAGTTTTCACGGGCATTGGAAAACTCCTGTTTAGGGCCTCAATTAAGACTTAAGTGTCCCCAAATGTGCAGATTTCCTTGCTGTTCTTATAGAAACATTTTTTCTGGAAACAGCAGCGGGGGAAAAAAACAGTCAATGGAAGTCTCATTGGAACAAAGTTTTTGTATTTCATCCAACGGATGTTACAGATGATCAAGGATGACATCCACGGAGGCCGGAGAACCTTGATTCTCCTGGGAGCCGGGACTCCCGTGGGAAGGAACCACATCAGGGCAGCAGGGGCGCGAGGGGCCAGGCTCGCTTGGCCTCGGGGCTGGAGATGAAAGATTTCACGAAGAGAGAGGCCCACGAAGAGCAACTTGAAAGGGGTGGCATGGATGGGGGCGGACATTCCACAGGGGGGTCTGGATGTGAAGATGGGGCAGAGGCAGGAAGCCGGCCGGTCTGAGGAATGTCAGCCTGGCCCAGCGCAGAGCTCTGGCTGGGGAGCGTTTGAAGATAAGGGCAGAAAGAGGAAGATGAGGAACTTGACCTTGAGTCGGAATCTGGCATGATATCCTGGAGGCAGTGGGGGCCCCAGAAGGCCAGCACGGAAGCAGGGGAGCGACCTTCTTATTCCAGCAAATGCATCTGGCAGCTTCATCTGGGAGGTTGACGCGAAAAGAATTTCTTCTGCCCGAGAACAGAAGGCAGCGGGTCCTGTCTTTGTACTGGACAGAAACAAGGGCTCAAACCAACACGGGGCAGAGAACACTAATGTAAGCAAGCGCTCTAGACACTGGGAGGGAAGGTCTAAGGACAGCATCGACGCCGGACATCAAGGGCCACAGGAAAAGGGTCGGCCGGGGGAGCTCAGATGTTGAGCTGGACTGATGTGGAAAATCGCGACACCCAGAGATCAAAACCAAAGGAGGAAGAATGTGTTAAGCCCAGTATCATATTTCAAAGGCCATGAATCACACCCGTGATTAATCAGTTATGACTATCTCAAAGAAAGCTTTACTGTCTGGAGAACAAGCCATGAGAAAGCACTGCCTTTTGTGAGCCAGGACAATCACTGATGTCACCTCCTTAGTCTGCTTAATTTAACTATTTTACTCATTCTCCTTGAGCTCCCTTGTCTCAGAAAAGAGAGCTGACTCATCCAGGAAAAGTATCAAATTGTGAAATAATCGGAGAGTGCATCTCTGGTAACCGAGAAGCCCATCGAAAACCAAAAAACCTCTCAAGTGTTAAGAAGTGAACATACCATCAGTCACTGGTCCCTGTCTCCCTTCTTGTACATCCCGAGGAGTGTTTTTATCGACTACTTGGGGAATTCAAGCTTCGCAGTAGCTCTGGAAACATGCTTAAGAAGGAAATCCCACCTCACCCCATTTCTGGAGTATAATCGCTTTCTGAAGAGGTGAAATTGTTCGTTGGTTATTTTTTGGTCCAACCAGGGAAGGGTAGGATAATGAATTTGAAGAGGCTCTGGCTATCCCGAGTGTCAGCTTAACATTCCATGGGGGGGTAGTTTTTTTTAACCTGACAACACAAAACATACTCAATGGCAATTTGGAGACGCAGTCACGCACGTAATAGGTCTTGAACAGGATACCCGGAGAAAAACATGGTCCAAAAGGATATGTGCACTGCAGTGTTCACTGCAGCACTGTTTACAATAGCCAAGACACGGAAGCAACCTAAATGTCCATCAACAGAGGAATGGATAAAGAAGATTTGGTGTGTGTGTGTGTGTGTGTGTGTGTGTGTGT
>NW_006797064.1:646994-655190 GCF_000442215.2 Lipotes vexillifer | reverse complement strand
TGTACACACACACACACACACACACACACACACACAATGGAATATTACTCAGCCATTAAAAAGAATGAAATAATGCCATTTGCAGCAACACGGATGGACGTACAGATGTGTCATACTGAGTGACACAAGTCAGACAGACAAAGAGAAATATCGTATGATATCGCTTATATGTGGAATATAAAAAAACGCTACAAAAGGCAGAAATAGACTTAGAGAACGAACTTATGGTTACCAAGGGGGGGTGGGGGGAGGGATAGTTAGGGAGTTTGGGACTGACAGATACATGCTGCTATATTTAAAATGGATAACCAACAAGGACCTACTGTGTAGCACAGGGAACTCTGCTCAATACCCTGTAACAACCTAATTGAGAAAAGAATTTGGAAAAGAATAGATACATGTATACGTATAACTGAATCACTCTGTTGTACATCTGAAACTAACGCAACATTGTTCGTCAACTATACTCCGATGTAAAATAAGAAGTTAGGGCTTCCCTGGTGGCGCAGTGGTTGAGAGTCCACCTGCCGATGCAGGGGACTCGGGTTCGTGCCCCGGTCCGGGAAGATCCCACGTGCCGCGGAGCGGCTGGGCCCGTGAGCCGTGGCCACTGAGCCTGCGCGTCTGGAGGCTGTGCTCCGCAACGGGAGAGGCCACAACAGTGAGAGGCCCGCGTACCGCAAAAAAAACCAACCAAACAAACAAAGTAAGTTAAAAAAAATAAAAATAAAATTACCTGTACTCGCATGTTTTTTAGCAGAATTACTTCCTAAAGAAAACCACTTCTTGATCTTGGCCCTTCCTATCCCCGGTCATGACACTCCAGTTTCCCTAATAATGCACCATGATGTGCCATAAAAAACATGGAAATCTGAGCATGTGGTGCTTATGATATTAAACGGTGAAGTGGGACCTGTGATGTCACAGCCTATCAACATTTGAAGGTATTCATACGTGATATCCTCTTAGGGAAAAGTTGCTTCCACATTTTAAGCCAGAAAGTCACTGGAACACCTGTTTAGAAAGGCATCAAAACTACATGGTTTCTTAGTTCCTCAGTTCCTACATACATTAGGAAGGATGTACAAATTGAACCGTATGTGTACCGATCCTCAAAACAACCAATAAAATACCAATTAGGGAAGAAAACTGCTTTCCTCATGGTTCACAAAAAAACGTGCCAAAAACCTAGAAAAATGATAACTACCCCCACATGCAAAAAATCCTAAGAAACCAAAACCCACCTCATACATTCGGATTCAGATGAGCACGTCAGTATTCAGTCCCACGCGTAATAACACGAGGGTCTGCTCTGAAGATTCTAACACACGCCTGCCACTCATGGCCAAAGCGAAGGCTGGATCACATGCCACCCCAAGACAAAGAAAGGCAGGTGTGGCCCCGACAAGGCGACAGAGCCAGGCTGAGGGGCTGAGCAGGTCAATGAGATGTGTGAAGACCCAGAGGCAGTGGAGGCTGCGGTGAGCAACAAGTCCAAACAGACACAGACAAGAAGCTGGCTGCTCATGGAGAGGTTTTAAGAAACAGAGAGGGGAGGTCAGCAGCGGCAGCTCAGACCCCAGGCTGGCTGCAAAAGAGAACCCCGGGAGGAGCGTTCGTTCGGAGCCAAGGGGCCACGGCCTCCCCCGGGGAGGATAAAGCCCAAGGTATGTGCCTCTTCTCCAGGTGGGGCAAAGGTCTAGGGGCCTCAGGACCCTGCAGAGTCCAGAGCCTCAGCACAGCGCAGCACTCTAGAGAACACGGGCCAACCCGTGCAAGGGACAGTTTCTGGAGAGCAACATTCAGGGAGCATTTTCCGAACACCCCTGCCTGGTAAGTTACAATCTAGAAGGAGCAAGGTATGCGAACGACCCATTCCAACACCACGCCAGCTAGCCTCTTAACTGCAAACCACCCGTCGCTGCCCGAGCGAGCGGTGATACTGGGGCAGGACCTGAGGATAGCTCTCCTTCGTGGGCTGGCACGTCTGCAAGGGTCCTCAGTAGAGGGCGCTGGAGGGGCTGCTGTCCTCTCTGCCTCCTCCTGTGGACAAGGCAGTGGCTGAATCCACCGCGGCTCCACAGCCAAGTTCCACGAGCACTCCAGTGGGCAGCTTCCCGGCCAGTTTTAGAAGCATGCCCTCGGACGGCTTCCCAGGGGTTCCACTGGCGTGCCAGCCAGCTCCCTGGCCACCTGCCAGGTTCTGCACGGGCAGCTTCCTGTCTGTCAGCTAGCCGGAGGGGCTCAGTGACTTTGCTGTCACACCCATGCCATGCAGATCTGAATCTCAGAATGGAGGAAGGGAGGGCAGTAAGGGGTGGGGGGCAGTCGCACACCTCCTTCCTCCTCCCTTATAAGTAATGTGCCTTAGCCCTAGAGGCAGTGGCTGGTCCTTACACCTGCTACTCCTGCATTCTTTTAAAGCTCTCTCTACCCTGGAGGAAGTTGACAATAAGTAATAATCTGCTAATAGTTAGTAGTCCTTTACACCAGGGGCTGGCAAACTTCTCCTTCAAGAGCCATATGGTAAATATTTTAGGCTTTGCGGGGCCTTCCGGTCCCTATGGTAACTGCTCAAACTTGCCGGACAGACAGACAAGACATAAGGGGTGTTTTGGTATGTGGCCAGTTTGCGGAATCCTGTTTCCTATTATGCAGGCCCTGCTCCAATTACTATGTGCTTTCTGCCTCCCAACTGGACCCTGACGGATATAAATTCCATGTGACAAGCGCAGCAAGGGAGGCACTCGTGGGCCCCGGTGGCACAGAGGAGGGAAGAGTCAAACCACAGGGTACGGGGAGGGGTATCAGGCAAGGTTTCACAGACACGAGGGGTGATGGATCGAGGACTGGAGACTCACCTCGACCACCTCACTACACAACTTGAAGGAAGTCACTTAATTTTTCTTCACCTCAATTCTGTCGCCCAAAACAAGGGTGGGAAGAGTTGGTTGTCTTACAACCCGGGACCAACAGGGGAATAAAAGTGAGACAATTATGAAAATATTTTGTAAATTCAGAAGTATTATACAAGTATGGTTACAAATCATTTTACTTGTACTTTGCTGGTGTTCCAATCAGGACTACAGCACAGGCTAGGTTCCTGGACTCTCAAAGTTCAGTGACAAACGATCCCCATTCTTGGTCATTAACACGGGGAAACCAGACGTTGAAGAGTGGTAAAGGGAGGCTGCTTTGTTTACAATACTCCAAGCTATTTAGGTAGAGTGGTTTCTAAGTCCTTCCAAGTAACGTTGTTTGGGGGAAAGGTAAATCCCGAAGATGTTCTTACTGGTTATTCTCAACCTGATTTAAAGTTTCTTTCTCCCTTGACTAGCTACTATAGCCTTACAGAAAACTTCCAAAATACAGCAAGTTGCCATTTACACATGGAGTGTTTTACAAAAGTTTCACCTAAGTGGATTATGTTCATGGAAACCCAGACCGCATTTCTCACATTTAAAAAAAACAAAAACAAAAACAACAACAAACCATGATTTAAGTGGTACTTAAATTCTCAGGCTAGGACACAAACACCTCTTTAAAAGATGTCATGGTTTATATACTGTGGCTGTGCAATCAAGCAAAGGGAAAAAAGGGACACATATGCCCCATCTCCCCAGACGGCCCTTTGAAATGTATGCTGCATGCACAGGTCAGGTGTTTATATAACAGGCACAGCTCTGGGTCCTCTTGGTTAAAACAGGAACTACGTTTTCTAGAATCTCGTTCCCTGTATGGTTGGTTAGATTGGGTCCAAAGGAGAATCTGTCCAAGGATAGAAGGCGGAAGTGATGCAGAAGAGCCCGGCAGCCTCCTGCTTCTCTTACACCCCACTGCTCTGCATCTCCTGTCTTCCTATGAGGAGATGCCTGGCCCTGGCCCAGGCCCACGTACAGGTGGCTGCATGGAAGCACCCTCCCGGCCAGCTTCCCAAGCCGGCTGGGCGTGGCTTCTCAGAGGCACTCCTTCTGTCCAGGATCCCCCAGGTCTCCCTTACGGACCCTCTCCCACATTTACATAAGCTCAAACTCCTGTCACCCTGTAACACCCACTGTGCCTCTGCTGCCCCGAGCGAGCGAGCGAGCGAGCGTACCTCGGAGAAGAGGCAGGGTGGGTCCCACAAGTTGCAAAGGAGTGCAGTGCGACCACGAAGACACCAGGACGCCCGAAGGAAAGCAGCTTGGCAAGGAGCACCTGTAACTCTTGTTTTTTAAACGGGTGGTTTAAAAACCCCAGAGAAAATTTACAATCAACCGTTTTGCAATGTACAGCTCGGCAGTGCTCTCTATGATTACACTGTGTGTAACCGATCCCTAAAACTTCATCTTGCACAATTCCATATCCATCAAGCATCTCCCCAGCCCCTGGCAACAACCATTCTGCTTTCTGTTTCCATGAACTTGACTCCTGAGGATACCCGGTGTAAGTGGAATCATGCAGGATTGTCCTTCTGTGTCGGGTTACAGCACTTGAGGTTTGTCCACGTGATCACACTTCTCTAACGCTAATATTCCATCGTATGTGTATGCCACATTTTCCTTATCCCTTCGCCTGTCAATGGACACTTGGCCTGCTTCTAACCCCTGCAACTCTTGTGTACGGGGCGGATGCATAGATCAATACTACCACTTGCAGAAACAGAGAGAATAACCTTCAAGTCAACCCTGTGTAGGTATGTTCACCAAGAGGCCCGTACAACAATGATCATACTGGCATCAAGCACACCAGCTAAAACACAGAAACCACCCAAATGTCCAGCAGACAAAACACAGCATAGACCAACGATGGGGTACCACCCCGCCTTTCCCCGCCACGGCGCTACAGACATCCAATACCAGGGCTTCCCCTCCAATACCAGGGCTAGATAGTCCTGTGCTCTGGGTGGCGGCCGTCAGACACTGAGGAGCGGCATTCTCGGTCCCCACCCACTAGGTGTCAGCAGCGTCCCCGACCCCAAGTCAGAAAAACCCAAGCGTCTCCGGATACTACTCAGGGTGCCCCGGGGGTGAGGGGTGGGGCTGGGGACAAAAGCCATCACCCCCAGTTGAGAACCACTGTTCTAGAGAAAGGACGAAGTGCCTGCAACAGTCATCATAACTCTTGGGGAACACAGGAAACCGGACAGCTCTGACGTCCCCTTTGAACCTGCCACAAAGCCTCTTCCACCAGCAATGCGAGAGGCCAGCCAGTCAGGCCAGGGGGAGCCACTGTGTTCAACCAAATCCCACCATTACCAGGCAGAACAGGCCTTGTTCTGGACACCGTGAGCCCTACCCAAACAAGCACGGGCCTGCAACTAAGAAACCTTTGTCCTTTCTCCCCGAAGAAATGGTCCTCCTTGCCTCCAGGCTTTGTTGGCTGGGTCCCCTCTATTCACACCCCTACCCGACACGCACACACTCACTCTGCCTGACTCACCCCACTCATCCTTTTGGGTCCCACACCAGGACCCCCCAACACCGCTTCCACTGTGGGACCCAGTGGCCACCTCCTGGCCTCCTGAATACCCTGGGCGCATCACCACTCAGGGCTCCAAACCCTCTGGTTTGGGGTTTTTGTATATTCCTTTCTTCCTTTCCTTTCTTCCTTTTCTTCCCTCCTTCTTTCCTTCCTTTCTTTCCTTCTGGCCGTGCCATGTGGCGCACGGGATCTCAGTTGCCTGACCAGGGCTGGAACCCATGCTCCCTGCAATGCCAAACCCCCTTTTTTTGGTTCCCTGCTTCTGCTGCCAGCCCCACAGCAAGAGTAGCATCTGCTGGAGGATAAAACCCCAAGAGTATCTTTATTTCTTCCCCTCCGACACCACTGTCTGTCACGACACAACTGGCAACATCTGTGGGAAGGGTGAACAGAGAGGGAGAATAGTCAGCCTGGATAGTGAAGTTCTCATCTAGAGCCAGCTTTCACCTTATACCACAGGAGGAATACAACGCAGACCTGCCCTTTGCAGTGCGTTATACAAGTATCAAGCACTGACCGGGCAGAAGCAAGCAGGCTCCGCAGCAGTCTGGGAACAGAGACCTGCCCCGACTCTAACCTTTTCTCATAATTCTTTTGCAAATGAGTAGTGGGAACATTTAAGCACCGGTTCAACAGGGATGACTGGAATGACTTAATTCTGCAGTTTTCAAAGAAGAAAAGCAATCTGCAGGAGCTGATAGGCAATCAAGAAACAGGAAGCGGAACTGCTGGACACGAGAACAAAGTGTCCCTGCTTGTCAGACACATGGCTTGTTTATTTGTAATGGACGTTCCCAGCCTTCTGCTGTTTCAAAGAAACGGCGCCTGTTCTTTTAGATAAGGCTGCCGCTGGGCAATGCAGGAGAGGGGCTGCTCCAAGGGGACCCGCCCAAGGCCACCTCACCTTCCCTTTAGATGAGTCGGAGCTCCCCGGAAGGCTTCGTCTCTCTATCGGGTAAAAGAGAGATCTCACCCATCACGAGGGCTGTCTCTTTGAAAAACTCTCCTCAGGGATGCTGTCAGAGACAGAATGCTTGTGTCCCCCCCCCACCCCGCCAAATTCACATGTTGAAACCCAACCCCCAATGTAACGGTATAAGGAGGTGGGGTCTCGCGGAGGTGACTGGGTTACGAAGGTGGAACCTTCAGGAATGAGATCAGTGCTGTTATACGAGAGGCACCCCCCCCCACAGCTGCCTCACCCCTTCTACCGTCTAAAGATACAAGAAAATGCCACCTATGAACCAGGAAGCAGGTCCTCGCCAGACACTGAATCTGCCGGCACCTGGATGGATCCTGGACTTCCAGCCTCCAGACTATGAAAAATCATTGTTTCTTGTTTATAGGATTTTTTTTTTTTTATTACGGCAACTCAAATGGACAAAGATAGATGTCAAAGGCCAAGCCTAACTAAGCACAGGAATCTCGGGGCTGTCCACACTAGCACCCAGAGAGTAGGGAAGGAGACCGGGGTACAAAAGACAGCCCTCGAAGGGGGCCCTGGGGCGGTGGCAGGGCGCTCCCCTCTGAAGGCGCAGGGAAATTAACAGCCAGTGTGGGTGGATCTTCCACTTTTCTGTTTGTTTGTTTTTTTTTTTTAAAGAAGCTGGAGATCTGGATTTTTACAGGTACTATTCCTATGTCCTCAAATCGTTGGCACTCTTTTGCTTTTAAAACTTGGCGAGAACACCCCCCACACCAAAAGAAAAGTTGCGTGGGAAAGTCATACGCGCATAACCCCCAGGGGGCAGCCTGTGATTTGGGGCGTTCCCGTCCTACTCTGTGTACACGCCTCCTCTCTGCAGTTAGAATCCACCCCCATGCAGGATCCTACACACACCAAGGCGGTCTCCACTACCCCCACCGCCAGGTCCTCTTCCTGCCTCCCCACAGCCGGCCGGTCTATCAGGGCTTTGCTCCCGTCCGGATCCTCCAGGATCCCTGACCCCATCTTCGGAGGTGCCGCCCTCCACCGTTGTTACTAGGATCCGACCATCCGTGGTGGCCGGCAGCACTGTGGAGCCAGAGTCCCCGCAGACACGGGAGGGGCCACGTGCGTCCCCCCTCACAGGGAGGGTAGCCGTGACGGTCCTGACAGGAGACGGGAGCGGATGTCTGCTGGAGGCTTCTGAGGAAAGCCTTTGTCTCTGCCATCAAAGGGGCAGAAACATCTGGTATCACCCTTTCCCTCTGCTTCTGGCCGTGAACAAAGACACCGACTGTGGATGCGGCAGCTGCCACGCAGCTGCAAGGCAGAGACCCGAAGGGTCCCAGGGCCCTAGGTGTGCATGGGGCTGGGCAGTGAGGCAGCAGCACACACACACCCCACCCCACCCTCCCCCGGGGCTCCCTGGAAGGGCCTAGGGCGAGGTCCTTAGAGAACCAGATGGGTTCATCCAGAAGACATCCACACTTTAGAATGAGTCCTAATTTTTTATAAATACAAATCGTTCTTTCCTTTTAATGTTTATAATGTTAAAAAAAATCAACACCAAGTAAAAGTTTGAAACACTAAAACTTTGTTAGCTTTTCTAATTAAAAAACTACTGAGGGGGCTTCCCTGGTGGCGCAGCGGTTGACAGTCTGCCTGCCGATGCAGGGGACGTGGGTTCATGCCCCGGTCCGGGAAGATCCCACATGCCGCAGAGTGGCTGGGCCCGTGAGCCATGGCCGCTGAGCCTGCGCGTCCGGAGCCTGTGCTCCGCAACGGGAGAGACCACAACAGTGAGAGGC
>NW_006797064.1:641616-644818 GCF_000442215.2 Lipotes vexillifer | reverse complement strand
CGGACACCAAAAAAAAAAAAAAAAAAAAAAAAAAAACTAGTGACGGACTTCCCTGACGGTCCAGGGGTTAGGACTCTGCACTTACACGGCCAAGGGCGCAGGTTCAATCCCTGGTCGAGGAACTAAGATTCCGCAGGCCGCGCCCAGTGGCCAAAAGAGAAAAAAAACAAAAACAAAAAACCGCTGAGGGGCATCATTTATTATCACGTCTGAGACACAGGCTACGAAAACCTGTAACATCTTGCTGTACTCATGTTTTTATTTAGGACATACTGCGTACGCTCTAGAAATCTACCAGCTCCAAGTCACTACATTTCTCCTCATCTAACACCTGTACTCCTGGCTGACAGAGGAGTATAATGCATTTAAAAAATATATCATGGAGGAGGGGAGTGAGGGTTGGATACTTATAAAATCTAGAGAGTTTCAATCAATGGGATGACTACATGAACGCAAGGTTTTCACTAAACACATTCCTCATCTCCGCAGCAATATTATTTCTCCCCACTGAACTGAAGTTTAGAATCAAACCAAAACTGCCAAAATATTATGTTTCTAACTTGTAACCTCCCTCTGTCATCTAAAAATAGAAAAAAAAAGAAAGCAGTTAAGATTTAAGCTACTCCATGCGCCCCCTATATTCATAACAGCGCTGTTCACAATAGCCAAGACATGGAAACCTACACGTGCATCAACGGATGAATGGATAAAGATGTGCTACATGTATACAATGGAATACTACTCAGCCAGAGTAAAGAACAAAATAGTACCATCTGCAGCAACATGGATGGACCTAGAGATCATCATATTGAGTGAAGTAAGTCAGACAAACATCACAGGATATCACTTATATGTGGAATCTAAAACATGACACAAATGAACTTATCTACGAAACAGAAACAGACTCACGGGCATAGAGAACAGACTTGTGTTTGCCAAGGGGGAGGAGGGGTGGGGGAGGGATGGATTGGGAGTTTGGGACGAGCAGATGCAAACTAGTATACGTAGAAGGGATAAACAACAAGGTCCGACTACAGAGCACAAGGCACTACAGTCAATATCCTACGATAAACCATAATGGGAAAAAATAGGAAAAGGAATGTAAATATGTATAACAGAACCACTTTGCTGTACAGCAGAAATTAATACAACACTGTAACTCAACTATAGTTCAATAAAAAGAAAAACAAGATTTAAGCTACTCCAGTCCTGATGAGTCTGCACCAAAAAAAACAGAAACCTTTCGCTGACTTTTCAGCAGCCAGCTTTCACAGGCGAAATCCTCATTCCTTAATGTTACATTTATGTCTCCCAAGTGCATACACAGCTTTGGGGGAAAAAAAGGACACATTCTTAAGTTTAAAAAAAAAAAAAAAAAAAAGACTTGTATTAAAATGACGTTAACTCTTCTGACACAGTAGTGCCTCATCTCCTGCCGCGGCAGAGCGCATCAAGAGCTTCTAGGCTGTGCTTTGCGGGAACGGAGGTGTGCAACCTTTTATCAGGATGTCAGAATTCGCTTAGTAGCCCACTTCTCCTTCCCCAGGTTGAAGATCCTATTATTCACTAGTCAAGGGAAAACAGTTAACCATGTGCCAGTTTACAACGGGCCGAAGTGTGCAGAGGCAGCCACGGACCATGAGAGCCCGACACACCCCGAGACTGTGTGCCCGGAGGAGGGAAGGAGCCATTATTTGTTCCTGGGTTGGGGCGCTTTAACACTCAGCATGGCAAAGCTGCAGCACCAAGGCCATTTTTTTTTTTCTTACTGGAGTGTAGCTGCTTTACACTGCTGTGCAAGGGCATTTCTGAAGCTGGCCACAGCCTGCCTTCGTTCCATCTCCTGTGCTTTTATCCCACCCTATGGGGGACAAATTAATACAAAATATACATTCATCTGCTAGGACTGATATGGGACTATTTGGGACTTTTATCACTCTGTTCAAAACAGGGAGGGAGGCAGCTATCTGCCATGACAGGGTATTAAAAAATACTTTGTCCAAAATACCAAATGATATCACTTGTACCTGGAATCTAAAATATGACACAAATGAACTTATCCACGAAACAGAAACAAGATCACAGACACAGAGAGCAGAACTGTGGTTGCCAAGGGGGTGGCGGGGGGAGGGATGGATTGGGAGTTTGAGGTTAACAGATGCAAACCACTATGTATAAAATGGATAAACAACAAGGACCTACTGTATAGCACAGGGAACTCTACTCAATACTCTAATAACTGTATATGCAAAAAGAATCGGAAAAAGAATGAATATATGTATAACTGTACCACTCTGCTGTACACCTGAACTAACACAAAACTGTAAATCACCTATATTCCAATACAATTTTTTTAAAAAGATTACATTTCTTACATTATGTTCTGTAATGTTCTAAAATACCATTTTCCCCCAAGGCACTAATGATTATTGCATGATTTTTCTGTAACCTAGAAAATTAGTATCTCATTTTAAAAATAGAACTTGATCTATGAGGAGTATCCTTATAAACTTCTCTAAGTTGTAATGTGTTGTTTCAGAGAATTTTCCATTTCCTGACTAAAGTTACTAGGAAATGTTATATATCTACAAGTAATTTTAGCCTCGATTATTAGCATAATTAAATTCTTCTGCAACTGCAATTCTACAGTCATGTTTATTGTGGGTCTAATTCAACACACCTGAAAACTGCAATTCATGCAGACCCGTGCCCTAATAAGGTATGATGTGTGTCCCAAGGGAGACTGGGCATAACAGAAAGAAAGCCTCCGGCAAACCCAGTTCAAATAGAAATTCAAGATGGTGGCATTAAGAATTAAGCCTCAGGGACTTCCCTGGTGGCACAGTGGTTAAGTATCTGCCTGCCAATGCAGGGACACAGGTTCAAGCCCTGATCCGGGAAGATCCCACATGCCACGGTGCAACAAAGCCCGCGAGCCACAACTACTGAGCTTGCGCTCTAGAGCCCGTGCTCCACAACAAGAAGCCACAGCAAGGAAAAGCCCGCGCACCTCAACGAAGAGTAGCCCCCGCTTGCCGCAACTAGAGAAAGCCCGTGTACAGCAATGAAAATCCAACACAGCCAAAAATAAAATAAATTAAAAAAAGAATTAAGCCTCAGAGGCTACCAAAAAAAAAAAAAAAAAACCCCAAACAAACAAACAAAAAAACCCCCAGCAAGCAGCAAACAAAACCCCAGAGGG
>NW_006797064.1:635553-641498 GCF_000442215.2 Lipotes vexillifer | reverse complement strand
AAGAAGCTAGACAAGTCTCAGCAGGAAAACTTGTACAGACGGTTTGGGCATCAGGAGGTCATATGTTTGCTGCTCTCCACCCCAGCAGAGAGGAGCCTGGAAGGTCCTTAAGAGCAGAGCGTGGAAAATCAATCTAGTCAATTGAATATTCCAAGTAATCAAAGCTTTAGCTGAATATGTTGCTAGGAGCTGCTGTCAGGTTTTTGTTGTTGTTGTTGTTGTTTTTTACAGACTACCACTCGGCCTTTTCATGGGCACTAACGTCCCCCAAAGGATGTGGATGGCTCAGCCAGCTGGTAGTCACGCCCTGCCCTGCTGTACATCTCCATGAGCTTCACGAGACACTGCCTTTAACGCGCAGGCCCTTCCTGCTGGACGCTAACTTGAAAGGAACGGAATGAGGCAGAGACAGGCCTCTTGTCTGACACAGTGAACGCCCATTAACACAAGACTAGAAACTGATGGGACAAAATAGACCCTCGTCACCTAGGGAACATCCCTGGCTCTAAGTTAAATTCCAGGCTAAGTAGTCAATGACTGATTAACAGAGTTTTACCACAGAATAAGGTTCTGAACTTTTTATCCTTACAAAAGCAGTACAGAGGAGGCAACCCAAAGCAAAAGCTAAAAGAGTAGTGTCACCAGAAGGGGGAAGCAGCAGCGTTTTGACAGAGTAGAAGAAAAACAATTCTGTACCTTTCCACATTTCTATTCATGCACCTGGGATAACAGCACTGTCTGCACACACAAACTTCAGAGGAAAATACTGGACGAACCGGCGAGAAACTCAAACATCTGAGTGGCAGTGCCGCACTGTTTTCTCTGAACTCCAGCCTCCTGCATGGCCAGTTAGCTCGAGGTGGGGCATATACGACCAAGTAATCACCGGGTTCTGGATCATTTAAGGCTCCGACCGAGAGACAAGCAAAGTGGAATTTATTACAGAGAGATGGGGAAACATGCAGACCACAGGACTGGGAACTGCCCGAGCAGGTTCCAGAGAGCAAAGAGGACAAGGAAAGTCCGCAACGGCCGCAGGGCAGAAACCGGCTGGTTGGCACGCCAAGGACCTGGAGGCGGCTGCGTGAATGTGCTCCAACCCCTCCTTCTTTCCTTACTTCCTCATGTAAGGACAAAAGTCTTAGGAGTCTGAGACAAGAGACTGGCCCAAGGTCGTTCAGTGAGTGAACAGTATGGAATATGACTCAGCAATAAAATCAACTATTGATATACATACACGTGGGCACGTCTCCAGAGAATTACGCTATGCGAAAACAGCTAATCCCCAAAGGTGACATACTGTCTGATTCTATTTATGTCTTATTCTTGAAATGAAACAATTACAAAAACAGCAGCCAGGGCTTAAGGTGGGGTTGAGGGCAGGAGGGGAGCGGGTATGGCTATCCAGGGACCACATGCGGGATCGAACGGTTTCTATCTTGACCGTAAACATGTCAACATGCTGGTTGTGACACTGTTACTAGAGCTTTGCAAGGTGTTACCATTGGGAGACACCAGGTAAAGGGTATGTGGCATCTCTCTATAGTCTTACAACTGCAAGTCAATCTACAGTTCTCTCAAAATACAAGCTTAATTAAAAAGACTGGCCAAGAGAGGATCACACAGCCACCCAGGTTGTTCCGGGGGCAGAAGTGAAGGGATGTGGCTGGCTGACCCTTGGGAGGCCGTGGGGACAGGTAGGGCTCCCCACCCAAGCCAAGACTTAACAACGGGGAAGCGATTTTCGTAAAGAAATCGGGGTGCTCCAAGGAAGGGCCATGGGAGCGAGGAAGCCAAACACCGACCAACATCCGCTACTCGTTTCTGAGGACGTGAACTCTCACCCAGCAGCCGGTCGGCAAGCCACTCACTCACTTCATAATCTGAAGCCACTTTGCAAAGTCTTAGAAAAATGACTACCCAAGTTCTACTGATGCAGCCTGTTTGCTGCCACTAACACTCAGCAGACTATCAACAACTCAGCCCATGGAAAAATCTCGACAGTTACAGTAATCAAAAGGAGCAGGGAGGGGGAACGTAAACATGTGGGACGCAGTGCCCTTCTCTCTACCACCATCCTAGGCAGACACAGAACTTGGCTTTAAATCCACACCATTAAAGGCACTTGGCTTTCATAAAAAGGAGGTATATCTTCTTCCATCTCGACTGACAGCTAGACACTGTCTAGCTGTGAATTTATCTGACGTGAATTTATCTAGCTCACTTAAACAAAACCCTGGGAATTAGACGTGATGTCCCTCTGCACTTAACGGAATTACAGCATGTCTGTACGGTATGAGATTTTTAACCATATTCTCATTTGAGTACAGAATTTAATGGACAATTTTTAGATGAACAATCCCTTGGGGTCAATAAAACTAAAGTCTGTCCTGCCTTACTCTGGGTCGACTCCTGAAATAAACTCACTGATTGTCAACTCTGAAGTACTAGCCTACTGCTGAGTTCAGGACACAAATTACGAAGTGAGGCGATGAGCTCTGTGACGAGCTCTCCACCTCATACCCAAGTCCTCTTCCTGGAAGTCTCCCCAAACCTCCCAGCACAGAGCCTGGCTTATGGGAAGGGCTCCACTACTTTCTGAACAAATACACCAAACCGTGTATGACTGTATGTACCCTGTCCTCTGACTCCCAGTATACTTAGAACCAATGAGCACGTCGTGTGCGAAGCATTCTGACAAGCATCTTGAAAATCCTTTTAAATTCAAGAACCATAACAAACGTATTTCAACAGTCAGGGTGGAAGACGAAGGCAGGATCCCCCAAAGCTACCTTGAACTGAGCTCACAAAATGCGGGTTCGTAAATCTACAACCCTCACGACACGCACTCCAAGGCTTGGGTGGTATTAACCCCCTTAGAACATAAGCCTTTCAGATCCATAATATATTCCTCCTTGTACCCCTTACCTGCACTGTGGGTGAGGAGAAATGCAGCTACAGGTGCCAGAGATTAAAGAGAAGAACTATTCTGGGGCTTCCCTGGTGGTGCAGGGCGTAAGAATCCGCGCTCCCAACGCAGGCGGCCCGAGTTCGATCCCTGGCCGGGGAGCTAGATCCTGCATGCATGCCGCAACTAAGAAGTCCACATGCCACAAGTAAGACCTGGTGCAGCCAAATAAATAAATAGTTTAAAAAGAGAGAGAAACTATTTTTAAAATGACAAAGCGACTGGGACAGGAGTAGGCTGAATGGAAGAAACCTTTAGAAAGAACGAGGCAACAGTGGAAACGCGGAAAAGTCGGACCGTGTTATAGCAGTCGACACACGAAAGTGAGCACAAGCAGGTTCCCCAGTCACTGGTGAGGATGAGAACACCGATTAAAATAAATCCCAGATAGCACTTGTTCAGGACTGGCCACGCCTTGCCCGGTGGACTTCTTAGGAACAACACATTTTATACAACTGGACATTTGATCAGTTTTCCTCCCGGTAAAACTTTTACCTAATGATTCCTCCAGCACCCCCTCCTCTCCCTTTCACCGGACCTCTACTTACTTATGCAGACGCCCCCAGGACACTGTGTCTCCTATGCTGCTCTGTGCTGAAAACCTCAGCAGTATGCTGGTATGTTCCGCAAAATCCTACCATCCTCTGGTACACAGTGCATTTCAGCACGCCACGGTCACTCGCTGCAGAAGACAGCTTATGAAACAGCATTCTCGCCCAGACCACGATGCACCCCAAAAGCCCCCAACATGACCATTACTCCTCGAGCACCATCTCGTAGTCACGTCAAAGCCCCGACCAACGACAGACCCAGAGACAGATGTACAATTTCAAGGTCTCATCCCTTGCCCTTGGGTTTGAACGCTATCACTCTGGCATGCCAGCCTTATTCTACGAGATTTGTCTGGCTTCATGGATACTCAGCTCAAGCCGAGACAAGCACAGAACGATAAACACGGTTAAGAGTCTTAAGAAACCCAAATGAGGAAAACCAACAGGTCCAAAGCCATCTTCTGGCAGTTGGATGACCCTTATTAACCGTGGGAAGTCGACCTGTCCTGGAGTGCAGATTCCACCTCTAAGAGCCCGCCACCTGCAAACCTCTACAACCTTCAGGTGTGCCGGACAGGAAATGAAAGCCAGAAGCAGCTCACATAATCCCCAAGACTCTACTGAATAGTTACCCACTGGCTGTGGGAGAACAATGAATTTTCTGGAAGGCAGACACCAACCGCAGAGCAGCCAGACACAGGCTCCGAGGCAACACAGACGCCAAATCTGTGTTCAAGATGGCTCGTCTCTGGGGAAGGATGAAAAGGGAGTACATCTAAGCTCAAAACCACTTTCAGAAGTGCCCTTAGAAAAAGAAACACTGAGGGCTTCCCTGGTGGCGCAGTGGTTGGGAGTCCGCCTGCCGATGCAGGGGACACGGGTTCGTGCCCCGGTCCGGGAAGATCCCACATGCCGCGGAGCGGCTGGGCCCGTGAGCCATGGCCGCTAAGCCTGCGCGTCCGGAGCCTGTGCTCCGCGCCGGGAGAGGCCACAGCAGTGAGAGACCCACGTACCGCAAAAAAAAAAAAAAGGGCTTCCCCGGTGGTCCAGTGGTTAAGGCTCTGTGCTTCCACTGCAGGGGGCTCGGGGTCGATCCCTGGTCGGGGAAGTTCCGTACGCCGCGAGGTGCAGCCAAAAAAAAAAAAAAGGGCTTCCCCGGTGGTCCAGTGGTTAAGGCTCTGTGCTTCCACTGCAGGGGGCTCGGGGTCGATCCCTGGTCGGGGAAGTTCCGTACGCCGCGAGGTGCAGCCAAAAAAAAAAAAAAAAAGAGGGTGTCTACTATTTCAAGGAAATAAAAAAGCAACAAAACTCAGAAAACACATAGCAGCACAGCCCCAAAAGCATCTGTTCTAGAACAGAATCAGCCCCTTGCTGGGGTGTCCCTCGGTACTGCCCACAGCAGGGTTATGCCATTCTTACATCAATACCACCATGACACTGGCGACTGGCATCTGCACTTCAACAACCATATCCAATGACAGGCCAGCTCACTGCCCGGTAAGAGGTCTAGGGCCCCTGGGGTCAAGGTCACGCTGATTGATAAAGCTCACCTCAGCAAAAGCACCAGGAAGCCAAGATGTCACCCCAAAGTGTTTTAGCGGTTGTGGGACCCAGGGCACGATGCCCAGGGAAGCTGTTGGGTGAAGCCCACAAGTGAGAACTTCCAGAGCAGCCGAGCTGTAGGGACACGGGAACAGGACAGCAAGTAAGCAGACAAGCAGCCCTACTCCACTGCCTTCAGAAGCCTGGAGAAACAGAGCTCAGCACGGCAGGGCTCTCCATTTAAACACGGCAACATCCAGCTCGAGGGATCATGGAGGCAAAGGCAGAAATCAACTCGCATTATTTCCCCAAGAGTAACTTGAAAACTCGGCCTTTAAGAAATGGATACCCATATCACAGTCTTTTTTAAGATACAAGTCACTAAATAAAATGTCTTAGAAAAGTCCTATAAGCCACAGAAGAGCTGCAAGGATTCAACAACAAGCCTGACTACGACGGGGTTTGCAGACCTCCTGGGTCAACCCACTGGATGACGAGCCCCTGCCAGGCGGACGGCACCCCAGCCACCTGATGGGCGGGACAGTGTCAGAAAAGGGCACATGGGAAGCACTGGAGACAAATTCCAGCTTTCTTTACTTCCCTCCCAAGACAGACCCCACCCCACCTCCAGGAAAGGCGGGAGGGAGGGGAAACGTGAGGGAGGGACAGACTGGGCCTCCGGCCCTCCCCGACATGGCACTGGTGTGGAACGCAAGACGGCATCTCCGAGGAAACCGAAGGACCAGACCGAATCCTGCCTGGCTCCCCAGCCTTCCACAGGTGCGAGAGCAAGTAGGGGGAGACGCCCTTGAAGACTCTGAATGAACCAAAGGCCTGTGTGCCATCAGATTACGTGCTGCCTTCAGACTCAGGGACCGGGGGGG
>NW_006797064.1:634701-635543 GCF_000442215.2 Lipotes vexillifer | reverse complement strand
GGGGGGGGGGGGGGGGGGGGGGGATATCTCCACTCCCCCTTAGAGCCCACCGTGCTTACAGGCTAGGACTAAAAGTCATCCGGCCGCTGCACGCCCGGCAGCTGAATTCTCTCCCGAGGACCCCAGGACAGGCGTACGGCTGCCACGGTGCAACGGAAAAGTGTGAGTGTATTTCAGAAATCGCTCAGAATCCCACATGGACCTTCAGGAGTTCCTTTAAATAAAAGATATATCAATCATTAAGTAGAACACTAACTAGGTTGAGGGGAAAAGGTCCAAACTCCTTAAATTTATGTTGCTTTAACAAGAGCTGAAAGAATCTCAGGAAGTCATAAATAAGAGAAATTTATAACACAGAATGCTTATTAAAGACGTTACTGGGACTTCCCTAGCGGTCCAGCGGACCCTGCACTTCTAATGCAGGGGACACGGGTTCGATCCCTGGTTGGGGAACTAAGATCCCACGCAGTACAGCAAAAAAAGAAGAAAAAAAAAAAGAAGTTGCCAAGTTACGATACCACACAGAAACACACACACCGCACAGCATCGCGATATCAGATTCAATTCTGTGGCCCGTTACTGAAAAGTCTCTGGTCGTTTTTGCATGTAACTCATGGTGAGCAACTGCTGAGGAGTGTCCAGCAATGCCGCAAAGACAGACTGGGACATCGCGGACTAAACTGTCAGCGCCCTTGCTGAGCTATGTGACCTCGGGCAAGGAGGGGGAATACTAACCGCGGGGCAAGGGACAATGCGGTGAGCATCCTGCATCTGACACACAGCGGACCACAGAAAGAAAAAGCTACTGTTACACCGGCATCTCTCCCAGCTTCTTCCCTCCT
>NW_006797064.1:631991-634691 GCF_000442215.2 Lipotes vexillifer | reverse complement strand
TCTTTCCCTTCCTAGGAATTCTCGGTGGCCCCAGCTGGAAACTCTACACAGGGTTTTCATCATTTATTATGTAAGCCAAAGGGAGAAGGCAGCAAACACATCAAACGCACGTACGGTAATCTATACTGTAATATCTTCTCCATTACAAAAGTCCTTGCGTACATATATTACCATACTCACTTCTAAAGAGAGAACGTCTTTCAGTCTGCCAGTAACCCTAGTCGGGAAAGCCCAGTTTTGCAAAGCAGGTTGCGTGCAACACTCATTTTCCTTCTTAAAAACGAGTACTCGCTACGGAAAAGTTGTAAATTACTTGACAGTATTAAAGGTGGGGGGGGGGGGAACCTCATCGACATTCAACAACCAAAACACAAACACGTAACATCTTTCTGTACTCTCAATTTTGTTCCCTTTCTACGTCGCATAATCAATTTTACATTAAGTTACAAGCATCTGCCCTCCTATAAACTCCTCATAAACAGCAGCTTGAATTGCTGCAGAGTATTCCATGGGCTGAATACCTGCCTAGAATTCTCCATCTGTTTTCACTTAGCGACCATGAGAATAGCAGATTTTAACCCTGAGGTTCAAATTTTTGTTTTCTAACATGCAGTCACAAGAATTTAAGACAGGAATCAACTATACAGGGGAGTTCAATTTACATTTTTTTCCGTATGAAAGACTGCCTTTAAGTACATCTACAGACATTCTTTGAATTTTTTTTTTAAAAAGATACTAGGAGAGCAGGCGGGCTGGGACCGGCACACTGAAACAGGGGTGCAAGGCCTTGCGAAGAGCCACATTCTCCTCCCAAATGGACATCACACCCCTTCATAATCCCCTAAAAAACCTTCCACTGTTCTCCTGCTCGGTGATCAAATGAAGGTGTCCAATGGCCTCCAACACGGTAGGAAATAACCTTCCCAGTTCAGAGAAGACCTAAGTCAAGGCTGAAGCCAGAGCTCGTGGCATTGGGACTAAACGCAGGAATCGCAAGTGGCAGACACATGCTTCTCTCCATCCGTCCAGAGCGGCAGCCTTCACAGACAAGGGAAGTTGTCTCTGTTCACCTCGTTAGCTCGCCTTTTCAACTATCTCTAGAAAGTTCTAGAAAGTTCTAAGAAAGTTTCTAGAACTATTTCTAATATTCAAAAATGCAGATTCCCACCAGCATGTAAGGCACAACCTGCCAGTGCAGTAGTGAAAAAATGAAATGAACTATCGGCATATTCGTCCACACAGGTAACCTCAGAACAATTACTGAGGACAGCAGCCGGAGAGGAATGAGTACTGACCACAGAGTCCGTTTGTACGAAATTCCAGAAAACGTACACTGACCCACAGTGGGTCAGAAAGCGGATTGGCGTCAGGGCTGGGGGCGAGGCTGGAAGGAGAGATTGCAAGGGTGCAGCATGAGGACACTTTCAGGGTGACAGCTGTTGTTCACCCTTCGATGCTGCTGACGGTTTCCCATGTACAGTGTATACATATACATACATGTGTGTGTGTGTACGAGTACGCATATATAAAATGTCAAAAAAAAAAAAAAGCCAAAACTTCATTGAGTCATTCAACTGAATTCTATTCCTAAAAGCCTTTTATTTTATTTTTATTTTTGGCTGCACTGTGTGGTTTGCAGGACCCTCAGTTCCCCAACCAGGGACTGCACCCGGGCCGTGGCAGTGAGAGCCCGGAATCCTAACCACGAGGCCATCAGGGAACTCCCCTTAAAGCCTTTTTAAAAGAATTCCTCTGGAAGGGCGTTTGCAAGGCCTCGAGGTGGGGCTCTACTAAGCAGTTAGGAAGCACACACAAGGCACTAGGAGCTCCAGCTGTGGTTTTCAAAGACTCACCCTCAGTCACTTGTTTTCTGGAGGGTCGGGGGGTGGGGTGGGGGTGGGGAAGCTCTTGAGCCTTAGAAGAACACACAAGGTTTCCTTCCTGGCCAGATTCCAGGCCGCAGCAAGGAAACGCGGGTGAGGAGAGCAGGAGACCCATCACTTGAATACACAGCACCCAAACCACAGGGGGTGACCAGCAGAAACCCTCCCCTTCCCCAGAGCCCCCTCATGGCTATGGAAAACCAACACCGCTCACCGGGCAGGCAATGGCTGCCGGCCGCAAGCACACCAAGGGAAGTGACAAAAATCATGAATATTCGGTGTAACCTGGTATTACTCAATGTCGTCTATCTCAACCCCGAGAGCCACCTGGTGAAATTTCAGCCAAGATAATGATGTTGCCGATTCCATGCATCCAGCCCTCTGTTAGGTTTCCCGTTTCCTTCCACGGAAGACTCGTGTTGCATCTCAGCGGATAACTGCTCTCCCATGCAGGCCACAGAGCTGAGGCCCCTTCTGGAGAAAGCGCCGGCCCTGCCCCCTCTCTGACCATCATACGCAGATGTTTTCCAAACTAAACTGAGGCAGGGCAGGGAGGTCGTCTTAACATTCTCTAAGATTTTGTTTCCTTTTGGCTTAACTCTAGAGGGCTTACGCATGCTCTGGACTTGCTGTGAAAGCTCTGAAAAGAAACAAAGGATGTTCTATGACGAGCTGCTTGCTCTTCTAGAAACTTGGCAACAGGCAGGTTACTCTAACCCCTTCCTCAGTGGTCAAGACCAGATGCGTGCCGCGGGATTCAGACAGCCCCAGGCTCCCTTGAGCCATGCAGACCATAATAAAACACACTAAGAGCGGT
>NW_006797064.1:621264-631962 GCF_000442215.2 Lipotes vexillifer | reverse complement strand
CAAGGCAGACCATAATAAACCCCACAAAGAGCGGTTTCCAGCCGTCGTGGAGGGGAGCACGTGGCCAACTCCATCCAGCCAACCCCCACACTTCAACCCCGACCCACCTCAGCACCCCTGCTCCGCGAGCCAAGCGTCCGGGACCACCCAGTTCCCGCACTTCTGCTGATAAACTGCACCCCCCATCACCCAGTGGCCTGATGCACAACACGGGGACGAGTGTCACCCACTGTCCCGGGCTGGGCACTGACCGCAGAGCCAGGCCCACGAGGGACTCGCCGACCCCGTGAAGGAGGGCCTGGACGCAGGACGAGGTGTCTGTGACCACCTGACGCTTGCTCCACTCCATGGAGAGGGCAGAACAATGCAAGACAAGGCATTCAGCCTCGGGGTGCAGCCCGCTGCCCCCAGACATCCTGACACTCTACAGACGAACCCATTCCACACTTGCAGGAGGCAAGACCGGACACGAGCACGCTACACACTTAATCTTAAGAAAAGCAACGTGGAAGAGGTGCCTCCCGAAGCTTCTCTCCATTTAGCTGTCAGTCTGATGAAGCTGGGGATTTTTCTCCACGTTACAGGATTTCAGAGTTACTTCCTGAGGTCAGACAGAGACGACATGAAACACATTTTTCAAATAGTTGGTTTATTGGATTTTCCTAACGAGCTTATGACATATTTTAGGAGCCCTACTTACAAGTGATGGAATTGATTGATAGTCCAAGGACTTAAGTGACCTGTCTCCCCCTGGCCACAGAGCTTGATCACGTCCCCCGGTGCCCACCGGAGGTGGGGATGCGCCCACACGGACAGTTAAGACAGGGCACGCACGGAAAACCGCGAAAATATCCACCAAGCTGATGAACAAATGCAGTCTGTCCACACGACGGACTAGTATTCAGCAAGAAACAGGAAAGAATTAGTGACACAGGCTACAACACGGACGAACCTGAGCAACGTGATGCCGAGGGAAGGAAGCCACGCACAAAAGGCCACAGAGGACACGATTCCATTTATATGAATGTCCAGAACAGGCAAATCCAGAAAGACAGAGAGGAGATTCGTGGCTGCCTGGGGCAGGGGTGGGACCAGGCAGTACAAAGGATCTTTTTGGGGTGATGGACATGCTCTGTAACACTGGATTCTGGGAATGGATGCCCGACTCTGACTTTACTAAAAATCACTGGACTGGACACTTAAAACGGGTGAATTGTATAGCATGGAAATGACATACCTACATAAAGCTGCAGAAAAATGGAAGGGGAAGGAGGACGGAAGGGGGAGGAAGACGGGAAGGGAGACAAAACAGGCAGGCAAACAAGGGAGGAGACGAGCTGGCACAGGCCAGTGCAGAGGGCAGACAGACATTCCACACACACAAACGAGGGTCACAGACGTCCCTCGTAATTTGAGGCTCCGATCTGCTCAGCACTGCCCGAGTGTCAGGCAACACACCAGGCCCTGCAGGTCCTGCAAACAAGGCCACAGGGAGGGTTTTCCACCCATTTTACAGATGAGGAAACTGAGGCCAGGGATGAGATATTTTACCTGAGCTCACCAGTCAAGGAAGAAAACAAAGAGTGGGATGAAGGAACTGGGACCCATGAGGAGGAGAGGGGTGGAACTGGGGAGGCAGACAGACTGGTTCCGAGAAGTTATCTGCCACCTATACATCCACACGCGCAGTACACGTACGCAACCCAGCCCCCGTTCCTGCAGAGCTCTGGTCCTCCAAGCAACCACGAAGTGGAAGTCAGATGTTTTACCTGAGGTCACCTGTCAGGAAGAAAAGGAGGAGCCGTGCTCTAAGTTTCCCGACTCCCAGTTTTGAAATCAAAGTATTAGGTCACCATATTTACAGTAAATATTGGCATTGCCTCGTTTCCATCAGCGAGCTGTTTCCAGGGTTAGCAGGATAAAACCTGCTTTCTGTAACGACGAAAAGCTCTCTGCGAGACTGGGAGCTGGCATCCGTCGGGATGAACAGGGACAACCTCGAGTGGCCAAGGAGGACACACCAGCCCGCTCCTTCTAAGGGAACCTTCTGGGGCTCGGCACGGCAGGGGCTGCTGCAGTTCCAGGTCCAATGCAGGGCGAGGCTGACATTCCCCGTGAGCTGGAGACCAGCGGTCAGGCAGGGAGAGTGTGCTCGCCAACACCTCCTCCCTCCCGCACTGGCCAGGCCCTGGGGACGGCTCTGCAGCAGAAGCTGGAGAGCGGCTCTGCGGCCACCGGCGGGCGTGTTCCCGTGTGTGCCCTGGCGGGGTACGTGTGGAGCCGTTTCTGCTCAGCTCTGACGTGACGGTCACCCCCACCACACAGCCCCTCTGTCCTGGGGCTCCCTTTCTCCCTCCCAGAAGACGCTCGTCCTGACTCCTTCCCAAGAGGCTCCAAGGTCTCTTTTGGGGGAAGCCGCCCACACGGCTTGGGAATTTGCAGGGTGAATGAGAAGGCAGGCGGGTAGGAAGCGTCCCGCCGGCGCAGAGACGAGGTTCCTCGGGGCCGCCTCCTCACGCCAGCGCTGGACCACTGTTACCCCATCGTTTCTAGCTTCTTTCCCCCGTTGGCGTTCACACCTGTTCCTCTCCATCCAGCTGTCCCCTTCTTCCCTCACCTGCTCCCTTCCTCTCTCTGCTGTCCCTGTGCCGGAGGATCGTCTCTAATCCGGCGCCTTCGAGCAGCAACTTGCCCACCAAATCGGACCTCTAGCCTCTGACCTCCGCCCGGCCAGCTCCGAGAGAGGGCATTTCCAGCTCCCCCTTGCTTGTCAAAGGGGAAGACAAACTGATCTTTCAGCTGCACAGTCCACTGCACATGAGGCAAAGCATCGGACGATCTCTAAGTCCATGACCGTGGACAGCACGACAAACGACAAACTGCGGGAGCGAAGCGGGGGCGGGAGGACCCGGCAGGCACCCAGAACCCAGAACCCAAGCGGGCCGACCACACAGGAAGCGAAGGTTCCCGAGGGGCTGATCGTTCAGACAGATAAGAGACAAACACCAGCTAGTGGGGACAGGAGAGGACAAAGCCACAGAGGACTTGGAGGAAGAAGGGCCCAAGAAAGGGGACAGTTGTCCTCTTTTAAGACAAGAGCTAATTTCACCAAGCAACACTCAAACAAAACGCGACATAGGACTTAAAGGACAGGAACAAACTGTGCATCTCGGCTAGAAATATAAATTCCTTACAGCAGGTTTTTTTGTTTTGTGTTGACATCTTCATTAGAGAATAATTGCTTTGCAATGGTGTGTTAGTTTCTGCTGTATAACAAAGTGAATCAGTTATACATATACATATGTTCCCATATCTCTTCCTTCTTGCGTCTCTCTCCCTCCCACCCTCCCTATCCCACCCCTCTAGGTGGTCACAAAGCACCGAGCTGATCTCCCTGTGCCATGCGGCTGCTTCCCACTATCTGTCTATTTTACGTTTGGTAGTGTATATATGTCCATGCCACTCTCTCACTTCGTCCCAGCTTCCCCTCCCCCCTCCCCGTGTCCTCAAGTCCATTCTCCATTAGGTCTGCGTCTTTATTCCCGTCTTGCCCCGAGGTTCTTCATGACTTCTTTTTTTTTTTTTTAGATTCCATACATATGTGTTAGCATACGGTATTTGTTTTTCTCTTTCTGACCTACTTTACTCCTTACAGCAGGTTTTAACCAAACAGAAGAGTATTTTCTGCAGTGACTCCTGTTCAATCCCAACAGCAATGATCAACAGTGCTCTGAAGATGGTCTAGACCACCACGTAGTGTCCTCAGGGAACCCTCAGCCCTGCCCTACTGGAGAACACCCACGTTACCATATTAAAGCACACACTCCGATCAGAGACGGTGCAGGTGCAAAGCACACAGGATCCAGAAAGCGAGAACCCTGATTTGCATCCACTAAGTACTGGCTCACAGTCTTGGACTAACTAAGGTGTGCACACTCCAGTTTCCTCATTTATCAGTAGGAATAACAGTACATAGCTCAGCGCTGGCGCTGTCGAGGAATCAAATGGATAATTTATGTCCTACACGTAGCAAAGAACTTTCTACATAATAAACGCTGAGTGATATTATTTTCAAAGACATTGTACAGGACCAACTGGACACAGAAGAGAAGCTGCTCCGCAACCCAGGGAGAAGGAGGACAAATGAGGGGCGGGGAATTTTTTTTTTTCATCGAAACTTCATTCCGTAAGAAGTAACATAATTTTCTGCTCCACAGCACTAAAAAGAAATGAGCTATCAAGCCATGAAAGCACATGGAGGAACCTTAACGCATATACCACTACATAAAAGAAGCCAATCTGAAAATGCTACATTCTGTAGGATTCCAACTATACGACATTCCGGAAAAGGCTCAACTGTGCCAACAGTCTAAAGATCAGTCTAAAGATTCATCAGGAGATGAACGGGTGGGGCAAAGAGGACTTTCAGGGCAGTGAAACTATTCTGTATATTATAATGATGGACAGATACCATTATATATTTGTCCAAACCTGAGAATGTCCCACCCCAAGAGTGAACCCCAATATAAACTACGGACTTGCTGACGACGGTGTGTCAACACAGGTTCAGCCCTGGTGACAAATGTGGAGGAGACTGGTAACGGCAGAGGCTGTGTGTTTATGGGGGGTGGGTACACTGGAAATCCCTGTATTGCACAGCCAATTTAAAACTGCTCTAAAAAATAAAGTCTTAAAAAAAAAAAAAAAAACCCAGATGTCGCCCTGTAATGTCACACTGCCAGTTCACAAATTTCTAACTGGAAAAAATGCCACGTAATAAAGATACTCAAAGGAGGTAAGTCTAGGGACTTCCCTGGTGGCCCAGTGGTTAAGACTCTGAGCTCCCAATGATGGGGGGCCCTGTTCGACCCCTGGTCAGGGAACTAGATCCCACAGGCATGCTGCGACTAAGGAGCCCACGAGCCACAACTAAATCCCGGCGCAACCAAATTAATCATTTACTTATATTTATTTTTTAAAAAAAGAAGGAGGTAAGCCTGCATCTATTGCGCACAAGTCTCTGAAAGCTGGAATAATTACTGGTCTTTTTAATCCATATCCACTACCATTGTTTTTATGACTCTTTAGAAGTAACTATATAGGGTCTTCCCTGGTGGCACAGTGCTTAAGAATCCACCCGCCAACGCAGGAGACAGGGGTTTGAGCCCTGGTCCGAGAAGATCCTACATGCCGCAGAGCAAGTAAGCCCGTGCACCATGACTACTGAGCCCGCGCGCCTAGAGCCTGTGCTCAGCAACAAGAGAAGCCACTGCAAAGAGAAGCCCGCGCACCGCAATGAAGAGTAGCCCCCGCTCGCCGCAACTAGAGAAAGCCCGCGCGCGGGAACGAAGACCCAACACAGCCAAAAATAAATAAATAATTTTTTTTTTTTTTTGCGCTATGCGGGCCTCTCACTGTTGTGGCCTCTCCCGTTGCGGAGCACAGCCTCCGGACGCGCAGGCTCAGCAGCCACGGCTCACGGGCCCAGCCGCTCCGCGGCATGGGGGATCTTCCCGGACCGGGGCACGAACCCGTGTGCCCTGCATCGGCAGGCGGACTCCCAACCACTGCGCCACCAGGGAAGCCCAATAAATTTATTTTTTAAAAGTAACTATATGATTGTGTCATTTGTGTGTGTGTTTTTTTTTTTTTTTAAGGAACAGCCGCAAACAAACCTCCTTTTAGCATTATCCTGCCAAAAACCAGCTGTGTGACCTTCGGGGGTGTCCTTTACTTCCCTAGACTTTGGTGTTTTCTCTATCACACAACAGTGTGTAACTCCCAGTCCCTTCTTGCCCTAAGACATCTTCAGGGTCTGCAGATGACACGTGAAGAAACGGAGCGGGGTTCAACTAAGAAATGGTACCTACCGGGCAGGGAAAAAGAGTGGGTGTAAAAATAGCTGACAAAGCGGCAAGGTTTGTACAAACAAAACCAAGGCAGAGAAAGGGGGCTGGGGAGGGCACTGCGGACCAGTATCAGATGACTTTTCAGAGCTCATCAATTACCCTTGCTCCATCTGCAGTATGTTCCCAAAACTCCCAACACCTGACCAGAGCAGTAAATGCTGAGCTATGCAACCCTGCCTAAAGAGCTCCAGATGCATCCGCAACTTCCATGCATTTTAGCAAGCGTCTACGGAGCATCCGCTGTGTACTCACTACTCCGGAGAACACACAGGAAGGGCCCCCCGGGGGCCCACACCTAGCAGCTAACTCCAGAGATTCCTTTTTGTCTGTCAACATTCCCTCCTCCTGAGGAAACCATCTGTCCCCCACAGGTGTCCCCACCACCGTCCCGTCTGCCCTGCCCTGTTCCCAACGGCGAAGGCTCACCGCTGAACCCACGCAAGGGACCAGTCGCTGGGTCTGGCGTTGTGGTTCTCAACCCAGCACTACTGACATGCCGGGATGGGCCGCTCTCTATGGTGGGGCGCCCTGTGCACTGCAGCACGGCAAGCAGCATCCCTGGCCTCTCTCCACCAGGTGCCAGGAGCCACCTTCCCCCTCAGTTGACAGAAGTGCCTCCAGACATCACCAGATGTGTGTGGGACAAAGTCACCCCTGGCTGCAGTCTAGGTGAGCACCTCTGTGAGGCCTGACAGGGAGGAAAGGACCCCCTTTGAGAAGGCACGTCTGTAGAGCACATGCCCAGGGCCACGTGCGGACACCATCGCCATCCCGTGGGGAAGTCTGCCCGAGAAGCCAGCCAGCAGGAGGGACACAATCAGACCTAAGGGGGTGGTGGAGGGAGACGCGGGCCTCCAGCGTTGGCACAAGGCCCTCTCCCACCACGCCTGATGCACCTTGGAGATGTCCCAGCTGGGTGAGCGCGCGTATTCCCTTTTCTACTCTGGGTATTAAAATACGCTTTGGCTCCCTGCAACCGAAATGGTCCAGCTCTCGCAAGGGCTCTGTTCCCATCATCAGCCACATGTACGAATGTGCCTGCGGTCACCATTCGGTGGTCAATGTCTTAGTAACTAAGTGCTTAGAGTTATGAGGTCCCTGCGGGTAAGGGGAGGCTAAAAACGTAGAGAGATTCACGATAAGGTTACAAGCAAAAATAGCCTGCAGCTCAAACGTCACAGCCAGGATTCTCAACTATTTTCACAATCATGACCTAGGAGAGGGGAATTTCAGAAATACTGCAAAAACTCAGAGTGGAATTCTCACTCTTGGAGAGACTAGTCACAGGACTAGTGTGACTAGTCTTAACAGGAAAGAAACCTCGGCAAGCTTTCATTTCCCCAAACAGGCAATGAGAAACGGCTGGTAAGAGAACGCCCACTCCCCACTGGGGTCCATCTGTTCCCAATGAGAAGCAGCCTGCTGGCCCACGCAGACAGTTAAGGGTGCCTGGTGATCTCTGCACCAGGCCGCAGTTTTCAGGTGTGTCCATTCCTAGCAGACAGAGTCAAAGGATTGCCTGTGGTTTTCCTTTACCAGAGCGATACCAGCGAACACTTGGTTGAGGCTGAAGGAAAACACTGACAGTGGTCCTGGAGACTCTATCCTCTCCTCTTCAAGCGCACGGCTGGTCACGGCAAAACCCTCGCATCTGGCCACGCCTGCTGCGGAAACTAGGAGGAATACGTCCTCACCCTCCCTTTGACCCATTTATGAGGTGGGTTTCTCCTATGACCTAGACACAAACAAGAGACATCAAATACTTGACACCTTAACCTTGGCCGGGGGAGCACCTGGTCAATCAGCCAGCCGGGGGGCATCAGGACGACGCCAGCTGGGAGCCAGTGACAGGGCCCCGGAGCACGGTGCACACTTCGATGCTGGACCAGCAGGGGCGCCCGGTGATTCAGGGCCCCGGCGCACGCTGCACACTTCACCGTTCACAGCCACACATCTGCTCCACACTCGGGCTGGGCTGCTTTTCCAGCTGGTGGCGACTTCCCGAACGGCCTTTGCCTGCTCCCTTCCCGTCGGCCTGCTTCTGAGCCAACGGCTTCCTAACTACGAAGCCTGCCGACATCACCAGCTGTCCCGGCGGCCTGCACATACACTCCAGTCACAGGAAACCAGCACAGAGCCCCACAAGACTCTGATATCAGAGAGAGCAGCCCCGGCCCGCGAGCGCCTGGCCCCGGCTTTGAGTTTCCCTTTCCATCTCCTGCCAACCTGATCACACGCTCACTGACAAAGTGCAAAAAGCGAGTCCCCTACCTCTTCCAAGTCCAAACCCTCAGAAGCACCTGAACATGCCACCGGAAATCTGAAATAGTCTGATCATTTTCTGAAGCTAGTAGCTCTCGATCCTCAAAAAGCACTGCCTGGAAATGCTCTCCCAGCTGAACCTGACGCCTGAATCATACTGTGCGAGATCCCAGTCCTGGGTTTTCTCACCCTGAAAACACTCAGCATAACTAACCTCGGTACCTACCCCAACTAGGATGTCACAATAAGCATTCAGGTAACTGTGCCCCGACAAACAGGTATATGCTCTTTCCCCAGTCGGAATCATACTTTCTACCTGACTTGGACGCTAACTTCAGAAAATACACTCATGTGTGATTCATCTTCAGCCAAAAGCAATTTCTCAACCCTGAAGTTCTCTGTTCCAGTTTTCATATGAAAAAAAAAAAAAATCTCTTGTACTAGGATGCACTCCCAGCCTGTGAGCCCTAGAACCCTCGGTGGGCCCTTGTCACCCTAAGGACTGAAAGGGAAGCAAGTGTGTAGCCACCTGCTGTTTGGACAGACGGTGGCCCTGTTACCACCTCTCCCAGCGTGGTGACTAGGCATCCCCGGGATTCCGTGGCCACAGGACAGCCCTGTTCATTGCCACCTCTGACCAGGCGTCCGCTTGGCCAAACACACCAATCACAGCTACTGCAAGGACACTGAAAAGCAGGGAATCTGACTGGTGTTGCTGTAGCATTTCTAACACGCTCCAGCCCCCTGCTCAAACCACCCTGTGCATGCCAAGTTTAGAGGTAGAAGAGAACTGTGTCCAGAGATTTCTTTTTAATTACTATTTTAATTTATTAATTTTTTATTTATTTTTGGCTGCATTGGGTCTCCATTGCTGCGTGCAGGCTTTCTCTAGTTGCAACGAGAGGGAGCTACTCTTCGTTGCGGTGCGCAGGCTTCTCATTGAGGTGGCTTCTCTTGTTGCGGAGCACAGGCTCTAGGTGCGCAGGCTTCAGTAGTTGTGCCGCGTGGGCTTAGTTGCTCTGCGGCATGTGGGACCTTCCTGGACCAGGGCTTGAACCCGTGTCCCCTGCATTGGCAGGTGGATTCTTAACCACTGCGCCACCAGGGAAGCCCATGTGTCCAGAGATTTTAAGTGCCTGTCTAAGCTCAATTCACAAGCGTCCTGTTTCCTAACTCGTGCATAATTCTAAGGTCTTTACGCTACCCGTGCTGAGTCTCCTATTTGCCTGTTCAAATGGAAAATAACCATTGCTTTACTATCTGTACACAGACTTGTGTATATGTATACACAGGCCACGATGTTGTTAAAAAGCCGCAAGCGCTACAGCAGGGCATAAAGTAGAAAGTGACCCCCCGCAAGGGCCACATAAGTGTTTGTTAAAAGCTAACCACCTGGGCTTCCCTGGTGGTGCAGTGGTTGAGAATCTGCCTGCCAATGCAGGGAACACAGGTCTGAGGAGATCCCATATGCCGCGGAGCAACTAAGCCCATATGCCACAACTAGTGAGCCTGCACTCTAGAGCCCATGAACCACAACTACTGAGCCCACGAGCCACAACTGCTGAAGCCCTCGCGCCTGGAGCCCGTGCTCCACAAGAGAAGCCACCGCAATGAGAAGCCCGCGCACTGCAACGAAGAGTAGCCCCCGCTCTCCGCAACTAGAGAAAGCCAGCGCACGGCAACAAAGACCCAATGCAGCCAAAAACAAATAAATAAAATAAATAAATTTATTTAAATAAAGGAGGATATCAAATAAATGGAACCACACAGTATGTAACCTTTAAAAAGATTAAAAAACGACAAAAGCTAACCATCTATTAACACCACCTGCTGGTCCCACGCTTACATACCCCACACTTCATTTAATCCTGTCAGCCCTGGAAGGAGATGTCATAAAGGTGATGGACTTGGGGTGCAGGGGCTTTCCAAGTGGCCCCAAGTCCTGCGCCCACGCCCAGAGCCCCGGGGCACCCAGCTGACCGCGGCTCGCAGCTCCACCGTCCGCCAAGGTCGCTACCCTGGACTGATATCCCCGAGCGTCAATTTCCAGCAGCTGGAAAATGTAAAAGCATGATCTCCTCAGCTGTAACGTGTTACAAAATAACAAGCGCTTCCACAGAGCAGATGTGAGGAGTAAGCGAAAGAAAGGATATACAGCTGAGGTTCCCAAACCTGGGCTACGAACAGGAGCTCCCGGAGGGACCTTAAACGAACCCTGCTAAGCTCCCCCCACCCCCGGGGTTTCTGGTGCAGTTTTTGAAGCAGCGGGTCGGGGGCAGGGCCTGATACTCCGCATTTCTGACAAGCTCCCTGAGGAGAACACTGCTGACTCAGAAACCCCACCTAGAGAATGCCCGCTTCAAGCGTCTACCCCGGCACCTGGCAGGCCTGCAACTGGCAGCCAGGACCCCATAAGCACAGCTCAGCACCCCAGCTCTCCTGCTGTGTTAAAATCCCTCGGCCCCAGCCTCAGCATGCAGGCTGCGCCCCCCTCCGCCCCTGCTTCCCGTGACCGCCCCCCCTCCCC
>NW_006797064.1:612185-621167 GCF_000442215.2 Lipotes vexillifer | reverse complement strand
CTCCCCCCCCCGGCCACCAGAACCCAGCCAGAGCTTGACCCTGCTTCCCTGCCCTGGCTGAAAACATGCCTCCTCGGCTTAAGAAAACACACCTGTAAGGGTACCCGGGGGACCTCTGGCCAGATGGACTGAATTTTCTTTCTGAGTTTTGCAGGGAGCTCTTGGTGCCTGTCTGTAAACCTACCAACACGAGTAAAAACTAAAATGTAAGGCCGTGATTCGCCACCAGGTTGCACATTCAAATCTCCTGGCCAGCTTTAGAGTCACTGACACTGGGCCACCCCCGAGACCCCGACTTAATTGGCCCAGCATTGATAGCTTTCAAAGCCCCTCCCTCCCCCAGGTGATTCCAATGTGCAGCCAGGGTTTCAATCCACTGCCCCCCACCCAGAAGAACTGTCAAGTCGTGCCCTTTCCCATACATACCCAAAACTACAGTGACACTTCCAGGAGTCAGGGTCACTCGGGTTTTAAAACTGACCAGAGGCTTTAAGGCTCGGCATCCTTTGCCACAGTCCGTCTTACAAATGCAGTTGCGCCTTTGGACGAGATCTCCCAACTCGTGCTCATCTTGTGAAAAGTGAGAATCTATGCAGTGATTTTGTTATTGTTGTTCTTACTGTGTTTAAATGAAAGTAAAGTTACTTTTAGAAATCGAAATCTGAAACAAGTAAAATGAGAGCTATCAAAGAAAAGTCATTCGGTGTAAACTTTAGATGTTACGGTTACCTTATATCAAGCTGTTCTGTCTGGGTCACCCGAGGCCAGCGGTGACACATACCACTAGGTTATCCACAAAGAGCTCAGTTTGGATGACTACAAACCTGCTTTCAAAACCCAATATGCAAAAAGAAAGTAAAAGGAAGAAAGGTGCCCTTGACTTTGACAAAGGCCGTTGCATAACACATAGCTAAAATGTGTCAGGCGCTGGGCAGTGAAGTGGGGATGCAGATCCCAGGGGAATGCTGGGCCCACGCTGCCAGGCCCTGGAGTTGCTACCTGGGGAAGCTCATGCTAAGGGGGCCATACAGCTGCAGGAGGCCACATGGGTCAAGGTGGAGTCACCCAGAGAGCTTCAAACACACCCACAGGTTCTTCCCGAAGGGAAGCATTTCCTCCCTTTGCTCTCATGCAATACAGACGGTACCACGAACGCAGCCTGAGCACCCAGTGACTGTCCTTAACACCCAAGTTCCTAAACAATGAGCTAGCCAGGGTGTATTTTTGACAGTGTGGATATAAACACAGGAAGAGAAGCAACCACGCATGTAAGTTTCCCTAAAATGCCAGCCCATTAATTTTCTCACTGCCAAGTGGATGATGGGAATAGAACCCCAGATTCTCACCATTTAGTGAGAACCCAAAAAGCTTTAAAAGCTAAAATTTCAGGCTATCAGGAGGGGTATCTGTGCAAATACTGTTTTCTTGAAGCAAAAACTAATTACACAATGAATGTGGTCTCTATTCAGAAGACAGAATCATGGGTAATTACCCCAGTCAATGAAGCAGGCTTAAAATACATTCCCTGCAATTCCTTCCATTTTGTCCAAGAGCAGTCTGGTTTCTTTCTTTAATATTAAGCTGCACAGAGAAATTTTTGAAACTTGAAGTTTCTAGATGGAGCCCTTTACAGCTATTCCAAGCACATATTATTCCATAACCTTTGTATTTTGATATTGAGGGGTTATTTTTCCAAAGCTCCTGATGTAAGAACAGTGACCTTTCATTCAGGAAAAAACTTTCCTGCTTTTTTTTAATAAATTTATTTATTTTTCCAAAGCTCCTGATGTGAGAACAGTGATCTTTCATTCAGGAGAAATCTTTCCTGCTTTTTTTTTTTTTTTAATGTATTTATTTATTTGTTTTCATTTTTGGCTGCGCTGGGTCCTCGTCGCTGTGCGCAGGCTCCCTCCAGTCGTGGCAAACGGGGGCTACTCTTCATCGCGGTGCGCAGACCTCTCATTGGGTGGCCTCTCCCGTTGCGGAGCATGGGCTCCAGGCGCGCGGGCTTCAGCCATCGTGGCACGTGGGCTCACCAGTTCGGCTCACGGGCTCCAGAGCGCACGCAGGGTCAGCAGCTGTGGGGCACGGGCCCGGCTGCTCCACAGCATGTGGGATCCTCCCAGACCAGGGCTCAAACCCGTGTCCCCCTGCATTGGCAGGCAGGTTCTTAACCACTGCGCCACCAGGGAAGTCCAAAATCTTTCCTGCTTTCACTCCACCACATCTGAAAATGAGCTACTCCACTGCAAGAAGTGAAACTGCTTTATTCCTTTCAGCACAGCGTCAGGAGCAGCGGAGATGCTGGCGGTCCCAGTGGGTGGCGCTCCCTTGCATCCCACCTGGGACTTCTGGGAGTGTTTGGCTTCGAGAGGCTCTCCATACCCTGCCCAGGTTCTGAACCCTAACGCAGCGTCTGAATGGGGGGAAAACAGCTACACTGACTGGCCTGTGGCCCAATCAAGACCCTGCACGGTGCAAAAGGGCAGAATTCTTGTGTGCTGGGGTCACAGAAGCACAGCGGGGCTGCTGATCCGCTCGCACGCATTCCAATCCCCAGAATGCTTCTCCCGCTTCCCATCATTGTTCCCTGGACTCGGAGGCTCTAAATTCTGGAACTAACAAAGGTTCCGTGCAATTACTTTTGTCCAAACGCCTCATTCCTGGGAGGCAGGGAGAATCAACGGAAGACTTCTAGGTTTCATGTATCTGAACTTAACGTGTTTCCCTTCTCTCACTAGAAATCAATGATTTTTTTAAACGCTTAAACAGTTAAACTAGAACGATTTGAGGGAAAACCCAGAATGTGCTAACCTAGTTCGCCTAAAACCTAAATGTTGTTTCTTTATTTAAATCTGAAACATGATTTCCTGATTACCACCAAGAACAAAACATAGCCAAAAACCAAAAATGACTTTCTCAGATCCTCCCTCTTTCTGAGAAAAGTAATACCTGATTATGTTTTCACAGCATGTAATTTTAATGAATGGAAGGCACAAGTATAAAAATACAATCTAGCGACAATTTAAATACAATCTACAACGGAATCCCCTGGTGGCACAGTGGTTAAGACTCCACGCTCCCAATGCAGGGGGCCCGGGTTCAATCCGTGGTCAGGGAACTAGATCCCACATGCATGCCACAACTGAGGAGACAGCGAGCCACAACTGAGGAGCCCGCCTGACACAACGAAGACCCAGAGCAACCCAATAAATAAATAAATAAATATGAAGATTAAAAAAATATATACAATCTACAATTAAGAATAACAAGAAAGGTAAGAGAACAAAGCATGGGAAAGATTTATTCAATTACACCACCATCGATTTTTATTCCACAGTGCAATCAATTTGGCAGAAGTCACATAACCAGAATGGTTACTGATCTGTGCAAAATTAGGTGGCTCATTTGACGAGTTACAGTTTTGTGGGGATTCATATTATTTATGTCAGGCTACAGCTTGGGGCTAAATTACAAGGGAAGTCTAGCTTTCAATGCTACTACTGGAACTGGGTCCCCAAAGTGCAGGCTGTCAGCCCAGGGCTGTTTTGATATTTACTGCACTTTTAAATTACTGCTTTTTCTGTTATGCACAGAGGTCACTTCTACACGTGGTCTGTAATCCCTTCAACGGTGAACACACGTCCATGTAGAGACACTCTTCCTAACTCTTTGTAATGAAAGGGACATCTGAACTTTCCGCTATCTCCTCACTTCTAGAGCCCCTGAAATCATCATTATGACATTTAATCCTCACCAAGATATCACTGGCTGCATGTTATTTAAAACAAGAAAAGCAAAACGACTGTAATCTTCCCTTCCAGAGAAGCCCAGCCAATACCTAGCCTTTGTTTTGTTTGTGACATCCTTATTTTGACGGATGTTTCATAAAAAGGAGGGCGAGGGGGGGAGAGAGGACAAAAATTGAATCAAAGTGACTCCAATGGTTGAACTAGACACCTACTTTTCAATAATTATTACACTCAAAGGGAGTTTTGTTTTCCAAGTGATTCCTTTCCTTTCGAAGCAGCTAGGACCAAGCATGGAAAACACAGCAGCAAAGCAAAAGCCAAGTGTCTGTCGGGAACCCTCCGGGGGTGCCAGGTGCCCCTCCGGGGAGGTGCCCCTAGCACACCTGGCTCCACGTGGCCCTGGGCAAGTGTGTTGAGACCACACCTGCCCCATCACCCCAACTACACCTGGGCAAAGAGGAGGGGCCAGGGCTGCCCTGGAACACACCTGCTCCCTCCCTGGGGCTTTCTAGAGCTGCCACCTGCATGTAGGAGCTGGGACTCCCATGGCCGTGCAGCCCCGGGCCTCCACCAAATGGGACGGGAGAGGTGACCAGCACCTGCAGCCACCCAGCTCCTTCAGGACATCTCCAGCATCCTCCAGCCGAGTGCTAGGTGGACCCTGCTGTGCCCCGGGGTACCCCTCAGATCCCTTACCTTCTCTCTATCGGCACCAGAGCCCGCAGCGTCCCGACTCCTGCCCACACCCCCGCACCCATCTGCCCTCTGCTGCAGAGATCCCCGCCATCACATCCTGCTTAAAAACCTTCCCTGGGCTTCCCTGGTGGCGCAGTGGTTGAGAGTCTGCCTACCAATGCAGGGGACACGGGTTCAAGCCCTGGTCTGGGAGGATCCCACAGGCCGCGGAGCAACTGGGCCCGTGAACCACAACTACTGAGCCTGCGCGTCTGGAGCCTGTGCTCCGCAACGGGAGAGGCCGCGACAGTGAGAGGCCCGCACACTGCAACAAAGAGTGGCCCCACTCGTTGCAACTAGAGAAAGCCCTCACACAGAAACGAAGACCCAACACGGCCAAAAATAAATAAATAAAATTTTAAGAAAAAAACCTTCCCTGGCTCTCAGCGCCCACCTCACCCACGGCAGCCCCCTCCCCTGCCACTAACCTGCAGGAACAGCGTGGGCCCCTCCCCCAGCCCAGGGCCTGACTCTCTCCCCAGGCTGTCTGTCTGTGGGTCCACCCAGCACCAGCAGAGGAACCCCTGTGACATGCATGGTGAGGGGTGTGGAGGGTCTGCCCACAGGACGAGCCCTAGGAGGGGCCTTCCCATCAGCCTCCTCTCCGCCAGGTCTGGGCAACTCAAGGATAAGGCTGAACACCTTGACCCATTTCCTTATGGGAAGTAACAACTTTATTGGGCTGTAAGTCACATACCATAAAATTCACCCCTTCAAAGAGTAAATCCATATACAAAATAGATAACTAACAAGGACCTACGGTACAGCACAGGGAACTCTACTCAATACTCTGTCATGGCCTCTATGGGAAAAGAATCTAAAAGAGAGCGGATATAGGTATACGTATAATTGATTCACTGTGCTGTACACCTGAAACTAATGCAACATTGTAAGTCAACTCTACTCCAAGAAAAATTAATTTAAAAAAAGAAGAAATCCAGTGGGGTTTAGCATGCTCGGAGCGGTGCAGCCATGACCACTCTCTAATTCCAGCATATTTTCATCACCCCATTCCTCCCCCTGACGACTGCCCGTAGGCTCTGTCTCTGTGCATCTGGCCTGCACTGGACATTTATATCGAAGGAAACACACAGTGTGCTCCTGACCTGTTTTCATTTCAAATACTGAACACACGCATTAGGAAATGTGGTATCCAACAGCTATTAACAGAAGGGCTGAATTTCAGGTCCAGAAACTCCCAGCTTTGGGGCACACATGAGAGGCTGGGAGAAAGAAATCCACCTTCTGGGACAAGGCCACCCCACCCCAATCTTCCACATCACCGTCTTCTCACTACCCCCTACCCCAAGCAAGTCCCAGCTGAGGTTTCAGAAGTTCCCTGACACCTCCCCCATCTCCTCTACTGGTCTAAACTAGTCCTGCTTTAGAAATTGGTTCTTATTTCATGGGCATAAGACCACCTTGGGGGCCACTGTTAAAATTCAGATTCCTGGGCACCACCAACCCTGATTCAGTAGGATAGCACTGGTTAATTCCGATATACATGGCAGGTGAGTCACACCTTTCTAGAGCAGCAGTTCTCAAACTGGAGCCAGCGTCAGAATCCCCAGGAGGATTCCCGACCGAGCCCCCGTTTGGGGCTCAGTAGGTCTGCAGTGGGGCCAAGCCGCTGCGTTTCTAACAAGGCCCCAGGTGAGACTGATGCTGCTGGTCTGGGGGCCGCACTGTGAAAACCACCGCCTGCTGGGGCGCAACCCCCCTGCCTTTCCACATTGTCTATGGCCGTTCTCATGCCACAACAGCAGAAAGGAGTAGTTCGGTCCACAAAGCCAAGAACACTGACCCTGGCCGTTTGCAGAAAAAAGTCTGCTGACCTCTAGTTTACAGAGGATGATCCTAGTATTAGAAATATCATGAGTATGTCTACAGCCAAGGTGAGGCTTCTGGGACTTCATATGCATTTCAGAGAAGCGGGGGGATGGCATGTAATTTTATAAAGTCCTCAGGATCTTTACACTTTAAACAATGACCTTAAGAAAGACTTTTGGGGACTTCCCTGGTGGTCCAGTGGTTAAGACTCCATGCTCCCAATGCAGGGGGCCCGGGTTCAATCCCTGGTTGGGGAACTAAGATCCCACACACATGCCACAACTAAGAGGCTGCATGCTGCATGGCCAAAAAAATAATAATAATAATAAAAATTTCTATGGCACATAATTATAACAATAATAATAATATATATTGTGTACTTACACCAGACTACAGAGTTTACAAATTATGCATTCAAGTTTTCTGGCAAAACAACCAACCCTACTATGCAAAGTAAAATCTTCAGTTTCAGATAGAAGACAGAGATTGTAAGAAGAGAAATAAGGCAACTACTCTTAGTCACTGTAGAAGATTATATATTATTTATATATAATTATAGAAGATTACAGTTAACTCAGCAAATCTCTCTTGAATAAGTTCTTCACAAATGGAGATGCAAAAAAAAAAAAAAAAAAAGATTTTTGGGGACTTCCCTGGTGGTCCAGGGGTTAAGACTCCATGCCCCCAATGCAGGGGGACTGGGTTCAATCCCTGGTCAGATTGAAGATCCTGCAAGTCATGAAGCCAAAAATTTTTTTAAAAAAAGATATTTTTAAGTCACATAGAAAAAAGAGCTTTAGTGCACTCCTGTACTCAAAGGCCCCCGGCTAGAGTCTGTAGTCCTGACTACCTAATATGATCTGCAAGCAGGCCGCCTGGGGCTTGGTTTCCCACCTATAAACATAAACAACCCTGGTCAAGCCTCCCAGCAGGCTCATTACAGAACAAGGGTGCAAAGAAAGACTCAACAGAAAACTTGATAAAGTGTACAATGTGATATCAAGATAATATCAAGACACCCCCAATCCTGGAAAGGTTAAGTCCATTCAGGGATTCCCCTGCAGTCTGGGTTCATTAAACAACCAGAAAGGTTCGAGATGCGGAGCCTCATTTTCATTTGAAGCTGTGTTACTGGAAAGAGGAAAGAGAGCAGAAAGGAAAAGAGAGAAGCTCATTTCCCAAGGAGGGGCGATGCCTTGCTGAGCTGTTATTGCCCTTGGCCACAGAGTGACCCTACTCGGCGTCTGCACCCCAGAATCCACCCCTGCAGACAGGAAAAGACATCCCTCAACAGAAGAATGGAGGTCAGCAGGGTGCCAGGAGGAAAGGACTGTGTCCTCCTTCCAAGACGGTCCATGGGCATCTTCCACACACTCAAGAAACAGGCTGCAGCTTCCCTCCTCCTGAGGACAGCCCTGCTGGGTGACCAGGGCAGTGGATGCAGTCCCCACTTTTGGCAAATCTCTACCCTCATCTGCGATACAGGAGAAATACGGGTGTCCACTTTCTAGGGCTGTTTGGAGATGCTCTACACTCCTGCACAAAAGCAGGAAGCGGCAGCCAAAAGCAAGGCTTCAGAAAGTCAGTTGCCATCCTACGGACGAAGACGATGCCGGGAGGGAACCAACACACACTCTGGAGTGTTCCAGGGGCCGAGGTGAGACGCTGACCGCGTGTGTCAGAGCAGGGGCCCACATCCCCTCTGTTGACGTTAACACAGAAGTCCCATGAGTTTTGAAAAGTGTTCTTTTTAAGATTTTAAAAGATTTTAAGGTTTCCAAATGGTCAGTTTCAATTGTGCTTAAACAGCCTCGAAGCCAGAATGACCAATTCTATTCTTTTGATTTATGAGAGGTATGACCCACCCCACGCCCCCGCCGACCGTGCCCAGGGAATCGCAGGTACCACGCCTGGGCGTGTGGACAGCAAGCTCAAAATGCAAGGAAAATACCCAAGAGAAGTGAAACATACATCCATACACAGACAACTATGTGAATGTGCGACTCTCCACAGGAGCATTATTCATAAAAGCAAAAAAGGTGAAAACAACCAGATGTCGATCAACTGGCAAATGATAAACAAAATGTGCTCTATCCATAAAGTGCAATATTATTCAGCCATAAATAGGAATGAAGTCCTGACACACGCTAACATGGATGAGCCTCGAAAATGTGATGCTGAGTGAAAGAAGCCAACACAAAAGGCCACGCATTGTGTGGTTCTATTTAGATGAAATGTCCAGAAGAGGCAAAACCATGGAGACAGACAGCAGACTGGTTGTTGCCAGGGGCTGGGGGCAGCAGGAACGGGGAGGCACTGCTCATGGGCACAGGGTTTCTTTTGTAGGTGATGAAAATTTCTGGAATTAGAGCGATGGCTGCACAACCGAGTATACTAAACCCCACCAAACTGTACACGTTTTTAGAAGGATGAATCTTATGCTACGTGAGTTGTATCTCAATTAAAAAAAAAAAAATTTTAGGGCTTCCCTGGTGGCACAGCGGTTGAGAGTCCGCCTGCCGATGCAGGGGATGCGGGTTCGTGCCCCGGTCCCGGAAGATCCCACATGCCGCGGAGCTGCTGGGCCCGTAAGCCATGGCCACTGAGCCTGCGCGTCCAGAGCCTGTGCTCCACAACGCGAGAGGCTGCAACGGTGGGAGGCCCC
>NW_006797064.1:610253-610528 GCF_000442215.2 Lipotes vexillifer | reverse complement strand
CCCCAGCTCGTAACCCGTAGAGGCATCCACTCTGGACAATTTCATCCACTCTGTGGTGAGAGCAACACAAAATAAATATGACTCGAGCAGCAGCAGGCCTGTCTTTTCAAGTCCAGATGTTTCCTTTCCAAACTTTCATTCAAGATTCAGGGCATCCTGGGCTTCCCAGGTGGCACAGCGGTTGAGAGTCCGCCTGCAGATGCAGGGGACACGGGTTCGTGCCCCGGTCCGGGAGGATCCCACGTGCCGCGGAGCGGCTGGGCCCGTGAGCCATG
>NW_006797064.1:601061-609564 GCF_000442215.2 Lipotes vexillifer | reverse complement strand
CGCCCCCCAAAAAAAAAAAAAAAAGATTCAGGGCATCTAAACACTAATGAAAAGTAAAAGAAAAGCTGCACCTACCAAAAAAGCACACAGTTGTTTTAAAGACCAACATATTTGATCAATACGAAGTACTCAGTTTTCCAGAAGTTAGGGTTTTCTTTTTTATATGCTTGTCTACAAAAAGCTAAATGATAAAACTCAATACATACCATAGAAACGAAACATATCATTTTTAAAATTCCAAGTGGCATACACAAAACTCAGCTTCCTTTAAGCTAGCATGTGATTCCAAAGACTGTCGACAACATAATTCTTAAGAGAATTACGTTCAAGCAACTCGTAATTAGATCTGCACAGTACCAAGCAAAGAATTCCACAGATGGGGAAAAAAAATTCAACATAGCTCTACTACCAAAAATAAGATTATTAAATGTTTTGGGTTGTTGATTATCTTTTCCCTTAGTTTCAATTTTTTGAAGATGGTTTGAATCTTTCTGCAAGAAGAAAAAAACAGTACTGCTATGCTTACAAATTGACAAGCACATGTACAACTAGCACAGATAAGTATCACTGTGTTTACAAATTTACAAACATGGCACAATTCACACAGACAGAATCAGAATTTCATCAGCAGCAGTATTTCATCAGCTTCAGCATTTCCAAGCCACAAGCAAAGAATCCCTTTACCTCCTTTGAAAGTCACGGAGGGCCACCGGGGTTCCCCCCACCCACCTTCCCAGGCTTTCGTTAAGCATTTCAACACCTGGAACAGAAGAGGCTCTCCTTCCCCAGCCCTCTCAGCATCCCCTGCCCCATAACCCTCAGATCCCCACACCAATGCCACCTTCCTCCAGGGACCAGCTTTACTTTGCACTCACCTTTATCTCCCTTTCCTTGATGGTCTACCTCATGTGTCTATGTATTCTATTCCCTAAGGAAAAGAAGGGCCTGCCTTACAAGATCATAATTGATTAATCTGATAGAGGCAGCCCGGTTAATGAGGATTTAATGTAACCCACCCAGGCAATACCCTCTGCACTTGAACCAAAGTGGTAAGTAAAGCACAATTCAACCAGGAGAAAGGTGCACGCCCTGACATCATACCGGCAGCCGGGCAGCCACCCTCCTCTCCTGCGGTCAGCCCTCCCAGGGGGCTAAGTAGCTGGACTGGGGAGCCTCCCTGCCTCTGCCCCACCTCTCCATAGCTCCCAGGCAATCGTCTGCAGGGAGGGGAAGGCAAAGCAACAGAGGGTGAAAATTAAATTACCAGCTGAGGGAAAAGCTACGGTGGAAAGAAGCTCAACTTCTGAGCATGCAGGTCTCATTTTATGTAATAAGTGTGCAGGGAATAACCTACATGCTAATTGGACACCCACAGTGATTCCTTCTACAAAGTAAATAATCATTCCCTCTGTATGGGTGTAAATTAAACATTATATATTCAGTCTCTTAAAGCTAGTGGTATTCATTAAAAGGAAAACTTTTGAAAACAAACTTATGGTTACCGAGGTGGGTAATGGGGGGAAAGGGATAAATTGGGAGACTGGGATTGACGTATGCACACCACTACATATAAAATAGATGACTAATAAGGATCTACTGTACAGCACAGGGAACTCTTCTCAGTACTCTGTAACGACCTATATGGGAAAAGAATCTAAAAAAGAGTGGATATATGTATATTATAACTGACTCACTTTGCTGTACACTATACTATAAACTATTTACAACACTGTAAATCAACTATACTCCAATAAAAATTTAAAACAAACAGAACAAAAAAGAAAAACAACAACAAAAAAGAAAATTCCTGATTTCTCTCCAGATTTCGTTTGTTAGAATGGTCTAACTCTTGTAATCAAAGACACGTGTAATGGCCCAAATACAACAGAGGCTTATTTCTTGCTCATATACTGGTACTACTGGAAGGGTAACCAGGCTATGGTCAGCTAGCTTCCTCCTCAGGCATTCAGGGACCCGTGCTGATGAGGCTCTGCCCTAGGACCATCTTCATTCCAGACAACCAGAAGAGGAAAGCACAACAGGCGGTAAATGGCCTGCATCACTTCTACTTGCTTCTGATTGGGTAGAACTATGGCCTCATAGCTGCAAGGGAAGCTGGGAAGTGTAGTCCAGCAGCATGTCCGGAAGGAAAAGGAGACGCAGGCTCCAGTGAACAGATAGCATCTCTACCAAGCCCGCGGGTCTGACTCCATGCCCTGAAAGATTTTCTACTGCCAGAAAGCAAAGCAGTGAAGAAATGGAATTTGTTGCCATGGGATATTTAACCTTCAACTTTCCTACTATTTTCACTTCCCAAACCACTTTTTAAAATCTAATTCTGAATACCACATTGATCTGAAAGAGCTACCTTTCATTCATATTATAAAAAAGAAAAATCAGTATTATTCAAAAACACTTTAGGGACTTCCCTGGTGGTCCAGTGGTTAAGACTCCACGCTCCCAATGCGGGGGCCCGGGTTCGATCTCTGGTTGGGTAACTAGATCCCAGATGCATGCTGCAACTAAAAGTCCGTGTGCCGCAACTAAGAAGTCCGCATGCCGCAACTGGAAGTACACATGCCGCAACTAAAGAGCCTGCATGCTGCAACTAAAGATCCCACATTTACCGGAGGGGGCTGGCATCTTTCCTGGGACTACCAGGGCTCCTTGGAAAGTTCTTGGTCTTTTTTTTTTTTCCCCTTGCGGTACGCGGGCCTCGCACTGCTGTGGCCTCTCCCGTTGTGGAGCACAGGCTCCGGACGCGCAGGCCCAGCGGCCATGGCTCACGGGCCCAGCCGCTCCACGGCATGTGGAATCCTCCCGGAACGGGGCATGAACCCGTATCCCCTGCATCGGCAGGCGGACTCTCAACCACTGCGCCACCAGGGAAGCCCCAATAAATATATTTTTTAAAAACCAGTTTTTGGTGGAAAGGAGGAAATAATCACTTCCAGTAGGCTGTAAATAGCACAACTAATGTACTGGTGCTTGGCATAAGATGTGTATTTGAATTAAATACTTTTCTACAAATCCAATGCTAAACAGTCAGAATAAGCACCAAAATCTCTAGGAGACACATTAAAATGTTGCCATACAAAATCCAGCTTAAAGTCTTTCCATAATAAATTGGCAATTTCATACATTAACATTACTTTTTTAAGAAATTTTTTCACATTACTTTTTATAGTTTTTCCAAATTCTTAGTGAAGCAGGATGAAGTAGGGGAAAGGGGGGAAGGGGGAGGAGAGATGGAATTTAAATCTACTAGAACTAGGGCTTCCCTGGTGGCACAGTGGTTAAGAATCCGCCTGCCAATGCAGGGGACACGGGTTCGAGCCCTGGTCCAGGAAGATCCCGCATGCCACGGAGCAACTAAGCCTGTGCGCCACAACTACTGAGCCCACGAGCCACAACTACTTAAGCCCACGTGCCTAGAGCCTGTGCTCCACAACAAGAGAAGCCCCCATGATGAGAAGCCCACGCACCGCAACGAAGAGTAGCCCCCGCTCTTCGCAACTAGAGAAAGCCCATGCGCAGCAACAAAGACCCAATGCAGCCAAAAATAAATAAATAAAAAATTTTAAATGTAAAAAAAAAAAGTCTACTAGAGCTAGCTTTCCATACTGACACATTTCACCCCTGTGTCAATATACTGAAGTGGGGATGATTCTAGTTTGACAGCCTGAAGGATTAAGGGTGAGAAAAGATTAAGGACAGAGTGCACGATTCAGCTACATATGCAAGACGTTCTCTCCAGGCTGGAAACACTGTGGCCACCGCAGGAGGCAGAGATGACCACTCTCACGTCGCCAAGCAAAGCAGGGCTCCTCCAAACTGGCAAACCTCGCACCAACGTTCAAATCTGCCCTACACCAGAAACTTACGTTCAGTAGAGGAAAACATTACTATCTGAAGGGATGTGACCAGCGCAAAAGAAACAAGAGAAGCTATGGCCTTAAAGGAGTCCCCAGAGAAGCAGCCTGGCTAGATCATTCACCCACGTGCACCAGCCTCCAAAAAGCATTGTGGTCACCCACTCTTACATACCTGCAGACGGCAAGGACGAACTGAGCCTCCAACAGAAGCCAGACAAACACACAAAAAGCAGCGGAGCTCAGAAACGGAATCTACACAGCAAGAAGACATTTTGAAAAACCAGTTAATATTCTCAAAGGTATGAAAGAAGAACCATGAAACAAGATCAGTATGGTATCAGAAAGGAACATTCGAGAACAACACTAACAAAACAAACAGACAAACAAAAAACAACTCTGGAAATAAAAAAAACCCAAAAGCACACATTTAAAACTCAATGGAAGGGTTGGAAGATAAGGCTGTACAAAATCTCCTGAGAAGGACAAAAATATAGAGAAAAGAAAAATAAGACAGAAAAAATTAGAGCTAGTCCAAAGGACTAAGAAAGAGAAAGCTTTGGGACCTTCTTGGTGGTGCAGTGGTTAAAAATCCGTCTGCCAATGCAGGGGACACAGGTTCCAGCCCTGGTCCGGGAAGATCCCACATGCCGCAGAGCGACTAAGTCCGGGCGCCACGACTACTGAGCCTGCGCTCTATAGCCCGCGAGCCACAACTACTGAGTCTGCGTGCCACAGCTACTGAAGGCTGAGCGCGCGCCTACAGCCCGTGCTCCGCAGCATGATAAGCCACCTCAATGAGAAGCCCGCGCACCAAAATGAAGAGTAGCCCCAGCTCGCCGCAACCAGAGAAAGCCCGCGCGCAGCAACGAAGACCCAACACAGCCAAAAATAAAAATAATTAAATTAAAAAAAGAAAAGAAACAGAAAGCTCTGTTGTCTCCCCAACAATACTGTACACCTGCAGAGGTTAGAACACCACCTGCCAAGAAAGTGCCTAGGGAAAACCGTCTCCAACTCAGACTTGCACACCCAACAATCCATTTACTGTCAAGGTAAGATAATGACATTCTCAGAGAAAGAGGGTCTCAAAAGACGACCCACTGTGTGTCTGAATATAGTAAAAGATTTTTTGCAACTGGGGAAGATGCGGCGGATGAATCAATGATATGCACACAGAAAATGAGGCAAAAAACAAAGCCTATCCTTACACCTGGTGGTTATGAAAACCTGTGCAGGAGAAATAATCATAGTTTGCACCACCAGGCTCAGCAAGTGTTGGCTCTGGCATTCCAAATAACATACACACCGAATACTGCTAACCAAGTGGTTCTCAAAGGGGGCAATTGATTTTATTTTTTTATTTTTTTGCAAATGCCGTAACATTTTATTCTGTCAATTATGAGACGAAAAACAAATTTTAAAAATAAATTTTGTCTTTAAATAACTTTTTCTACATAATAGCAGGATGCTTTACCATTTATTTATTTATTTTTGTATTCATATTAATTTTTTTTTCTAACATCCTCATTGGAGTACAATTGCTCCACAATGGTGTGTGGGCCCCTGCTGTACAACAAAGCGAGTCAGCCACCCGCATACATATATCCCCACGTCTCCTCCCTCTTGCGTCTCCCACCCTCCCACCCTCCCTATCCCACCCCTCCAGGTGGTCACAAAGCACCGAGCTGATCTCCCCGTGCCACGTGGCCGCCCCCCACCAGCCATCTTCCCCACCCATTCATCTGTCGATGGACAGCCAGGATGCCCCCAGGTCCTGGCCCCCGCAAAGAGCGCCGCAATGAACACCGTGGCACATGACTCTCCCCCGAACCATGGTCTTCTCAGCGCACAGGGTTTTTTTTATTTTATTTTATTTTTTTTATTGAAGTATAGCTGATTTACAATGTGCGCCAATCTCTGCTGTGCAGCAAAGTGACCCAGTTCTACACGCAGAGACGTTCTTTGTTTTTCATATTCGTTTCCATTATGGCGTATTACAGGATACTGAATACAGTTCCCGGTGCTCTACAGTAGAACCTTGTTGTCTATCCATCCTACATATAATAGTTTACATCTGCTCATCCCAAACTCCCAGTTCAAAGGGGGCGATTTCTGTCCCCCAGTGGACATCTGGCAACGTCTGGAGACGTTTCTGACCATCTCAGCTACAGGAGACGGAGGAATCTGTACTGGCTTCTAGTGGGTGGAGACCAGGGATGCTGCTCCCACAGGCCACAGGACGGCCCCCCACGACCAAGAACTATGTGGCCCCAAACGTCAGTGGTGCTAAGGTTGAAAAAACCCTCTTCTAACCAAAATTATGATGTAGTTACATTGGGAGTATGGGGGCCCCAGGTATGTGTCTGGGTAGCTGGTGTGGAAAAAAAGACTACACCCCAAGCTCCCATAGTGAGAAGTCAACAGTTATCCCGAAACGGAGCAATGAAAGGAGCAGCCATATAGAATATAGGCAAAGGCCCAAAGAAATCAGCTAAAAAGTTTCAATAGCTTCTCTAGGGAAGAGGAAATGACAGTGGGGAACTGCTGGTACGATAACAAGCCCTGCAGAACTATTTGATTATTTCAACCCTGCAAGAGCCACTTTGATAAAAATAAAAACAAATCTCAAAAAGATACACTAAAAAAAAAAAAAAAAAAAAGAGATACACTAACATTTTGTGTCTTTCCTCCCTTGAATAAGTAAAATGTTGCCTTTAAAGCCCACACAATCTACCCTGCCCGGGCTCTTGCTGACCTTCACAATTGATCTGAAAGTCTTGGTCACCTTTCGCCAAAAGAAAGACAATTCCAACCCTTCCCAGGCCATGTAGAGCACTGTTCTTCCAGACCCATCCCACAGAGGCGGCAGACATCGCCTCCAACTTCATACCCAGGAGATTTTAGAAAAACAGCCCAGGTTAAAAAAAAAAAAAAGTCACCTCTGCATTGCAATTCAGAATATCCTGGCTTTTCAGAACAACCTTATTTGTTCGAACCTAAAATAAAGTTAGTCCAATTATTTTTTAACCATATCAAAAAAAAAAAAAAAAAAAAAAAAGAGATACACTAACATTTTGTGTCTTTCCTCCCTTGAATAAGTAAAATGTTGCCTTTAAAGCCCACACAATCTACCCTGCCCGGGCTCTTGCTGACCTTCACAATTGATCTGAAAGTCTTGGTCACCTTTCGCCAAAAGAAAGACAATTCCAACCCTTCCCAGGCCATGTAGAGCACTGTTCTTCCAGACCCATCCCACAGAGGCGGCAGACATCGCCTCCAACTTCATACCCAGGAGATTTTAGAAAAACAGCCCAGGTTAAAAAAAAAAAAAAGTCACCTCTGCATTGCAATTCAGAATATCCTGGCTTTTCAGAACAACCTTATTTGTTCGAACCTAAAATAAAGTTAGTCCAATTATTTTTTAACCATATCCTACCGTCGTCCTTCTACTAAGATATGTTCCCCCAAAGGGAGGCCTTAACGTTCGCACTGGCCAGGGAAACAGGCTCCACGTACCACAGGGCCATGCAAATATCGAATCCAGCAAGGTAACAGGAAAACAATTCTTCCAGAATACACCCTCCCTCTGTTGAACACTGGCAAGGTTTTAAAAAGACCAAAAGAGCAATATGCAACCCTGAGGGCTTTCAAAACCCTTCGTGTGGGTGGAAATTGCAGCTTGGAAGAGTGCGGCTTGCATAATTTCTCATCAAAGGATGGCCCCATGCCTGACTGCAGTGCACGAAAAGTAAAAGAGGTAAGACTGAATAAAAAGTCTGTTCAGCCTTTAAGTCCTTAAATTATCTCGTTGACTGTTTACACTGCGCCCAGTGTACAAGAAGAAAAGCTCCCCAGAGTCCCGAAGAAATCCTCAAATCCAGGTTCATTTGCATGCTGACACAAAGCAACTTCGGCAAGAGGACAGCTCCAAAATGCCTTCCAAATAGAAAAGCCAGCCCTTTCCAAGCTGGGAGCCCAGTTTCTTTGGCCGAGAAAGAGAAAGGTGAATTAAGAAATCCCAGCTCGTTAGGACAAGGTGAAAACGGCTATTTTTATGAGCCTTCCACTCTCATTCTCTTCCACATTTAGCTCTGGGGCAAACTTGTTTTCTTCTTTTCAAAAGATGAATGTTAGGACATGTTACGAAGCACTCATAACTGAACCAGGAAGGGCAAAATCCATCACGATGCAGAAGTGTGATGGACAGCTTACGTTTATAGCTTTTCACACTGTGGAAGCTTCTGGATTTATAGATGTGAGCCCTGCTGAATTAATTTCTACGAGAGGAAGAACACCCCCACCCATTGCACCTCAAAGCTTCAGCACCAGAGCTCGGGATGGGACTTGGGTCTCTCTGCCAGACTTTCCACCCCTGCACCCAAAACACCTCGGGAGGACCAGGGTTAAGAACTATCAGGACCCAGCTAGGCACAGGCTGGGACAGGGGAGTAAAGATATATCTGCATGCCAGCTGGCAAGGCAGGTCTTGCCTTTCCACCAACTGGAAAGGTGTTTCAGCACAGGAAAGAAAACTCACCCTTCTTTTTTTTTTTTTTTTTTTTTTTTTTTTTTTTTTTTTTTTTCCCTTGCGTTATGCGGGCCTCTCACTGTTGTGGCCTCTCCCATTT
>NW_006797064.1:598246-600067 GCF_000442215.2 Lipotes vexillifer | reverse complement strand
CTACCCCAAGGTCATATAGATCCTAAACATATTCATCTTCTACAAATGCAGGTTTAGCTTTAAATCTTTCATCTACCTGGAATTGTTTTTATACAGTCAATTTTATGCAGTTTTCCTTCTTCTGTATAGATGACCAATTGTTTCAGAGTCCTTAGTGAATATTTTCTTTTCCCCACTGGTTTTCAATATCCATTGTATTAAAAATCAAGTTTCTATATATGTCCAAGTTAGTTTCTGGACTCTGGATTCTGTATTCTCTCTGTCCTTACCCCCATCCTATACTGTCTTCAAATCTACAGACTTCTACAACGTCTTTATGGCTGGGTGTGGCCGAAAACCCCCCCTTTTTTTTTTTTTTTTTTTTTTTTTTTAAAACCGTACTGTTAATTTTTAAATACAAATGAGTCTCTGGCATTACACTCCTCTGAACAATCAGCAAACTGCAGCTGGCCTCAAAGAGGCTGGGATCTCACAGCGCCCAGGAGTTGCCTCGGCCATAACAGTACCCACAGCACCACCTGGGTCTGCCGAGGAGGGGCGCTCAGCCCTCGCCCACCCACCATTTATTTCTATGGAGCCCTGGGAAAGTAGCAGTGGTCCTTAGACGGGTGCTGACGTGGGATTGTGCTTCGACACCGACATCAAGCAAAACCCAGAGAGGCTGAGAACCATCGGTTCCCAATACACCGCTGAATTCAACAGACCCCCCCCCTCCCCCGGCTTTTTCACAGCCTTCAGTGGTAACTGATAAAGAACTTGGCTCTTGGGGGCAAATATAAGGACATCCAGACAACAACGTGTCCTGACCAGGGTTGCCAGGTCACCAACGACCGTGACTCAGCACAGCCCATGAATCGGGGCCCTTTCAGACCACCACAGAAGGTACCTCCCACCCCCAACCAACAGCTAGTCTCTGCCCCAAGCCTCCGCCATCAGGAGCTCTAACGGCTGACACAGGACATTTGCCACCTGGGTGTGTGGGCCAACCCCCCAGAAATGTGCCCTGCTCCCCCCCGCCCACCTTCAGCATGCAGACCAAGAAGGACATTTAAGGACACGGCCTGGCATCCGATGGAACGCCGAACGGCCCAAAGGCTCCTGAGAGGGTGCATCAGGCTGGGCACCCCAAGCCCCAGCTCTCCCGCACCACCCCCCAGGACAGCTCTGGTCCCCAAAGGCAACCTGAAAATCAATGGGTTCCCAAAGGAGCCGCCCGTGGGACCAGGCCAGGCCCAAGTTACCGTCTTCTTTGGAGCTCCTGGCTAAGGCTCTCGCATTCTTGGCGGGAAGGGGCGGGGAGGGCTAAGAACCGGTGAAAAGGAGGGGCAGGGGCTTCATTCCTTCCCCGGTTAACAAACATTCCTGAGGCCGAAGGGGGCCTGCTGACACCCAGCTGGCCCACTTTAAGTTTCCTAACGAATCCCCAACGGCCCTTCTGGAATTCTAGCCCCTCCAGGGACACGTAAGAAAGCAGGCCCTAGCCACCCCCATGGAACTTTTACACTTGCTGAGCTGATGGGGAAAGAAAGTGCCACGCAGACAGCAGGACCACGTACAACATCGCACCTACTTACACAGGTCCTGAGAGTCCCGCATCAAAGCACAGTCTCGGAAACACTAACAAGTCAAAGTCTTTGGAGTTTCTTAAGGCACGGACATTATTTCTGCTCCTCTCCGACAGCAGTATGAAAAACTGGGGTTCTGTGTATCTTCCAGCCCTGGTAATACATCAAGCTACAAGTCAGTGTCAATGTAACGAATGGTTACAAATCTGGTTGCCACCTTGCTGGGGGACTTCAAGTGTGCACTTTGAATTCCAGG
>NW_006797064.1:594034-598236 GCF_000442215.2 Lipotes vexillifer | reverse complement strand
GGAATGCCACTCCTGGGAAGTCAGTATCCCTTTAACTTCAAACCCGACCCCAGAGAAAAGGCAGTCCTCACCAAGCAGCCCCGCTGAATGCCCATGAAACACAGCACTCGGGAGTTCCTGCTTCCATTTCCTTTTTCCAGATACAAAAATGCAGATGAAGCAAGTATTTGTTTGAGTTTTACTATGTAAATAAAGCCTATTATCAGGGCCAGCGAGCGCTTAGGAAGAAAACAGCCTTCCCCGCCAAGGCTGACTATGCCAGGGGCCTCTGAGTACCTTCAAAAAGAATAATTAAGCACAAGCATTCAAAGTTAAAATCCTTTCAAAGCAAAAGTGATATACAGTTACTCTAGGGAGGGTGATTTGTGCCCAGGTGACATCTGGCAACGTCTGCAGACTTTTCTGGTTGTCACACCTGGGGGGTGGTGCCAGTGGGCAAAGGCCAGGGCTGCTGCTGAACACCCTACAATGCATAGGACAGCGCCACCGCCCCCAGCAAAGAAACATCCAGGCCAGAACATCGGTAGTGCCAAGACTGAAAAACCCTCATAGGATGTGACAAAGTTACTGAATATGGCATTGCAAGGGATTCCAGACAACAGCAGATGGCACCATGTGGAGAGAAAGCAGAGACATGCAGGGTCAAGATGTGGTCCTGAGGACCCTTCTCAAGATTTGCCAGGTTTGTGACCTCAGGGCACACCACTGAACCCTCCTTGGCCTTAGCTGTTTCATCTACAAAATGGGCTAATGAAACTCCATCAAGGGGCTTCCCTGGTGGCGCAGTGGTTAAGAATCCGCCTGCCAATGCAGGGGACACGGGTTCGAGCCCTCATCCGGGAAGATCCCACATGCTGCGGAGCAACTAAGCCTGTGCGCCGCAACTACTGAGCCTGCGCTCTAGAGCCCGCGAGCCACAACTACTGAGCCCACGAGCCACAACTACTGAAGCCCACGCGCCTAGAGCCCATGCTCCGCAACAAGAGAAGCCACTGCAATGAGAAGCCCGTGCACCGCAATGAAGAGTAGCCCCCGCTCGCCGAAACTAGAGAAAGCCCGTGGGCAGCAATACCCAACGCAGCCAAAAATAAATGAATAAATAAATAAAATAAAAAACTCCATTAGGAGATCAGGGATTGAACCAGCCTTGTTCTTGGCATCACTTCCAGTACTAAGATGTACACTCCTATGAGGCTTTCAGCTGAGACACTCATCATCATAAACAGAGTGCATCCTCTTACACTGGAGCAAGCTTCTTCCAAGTCAGATTCTGTTAGAAATGAGCTGTATAATATCCCAGGGCTCTAATATGTAACAAATTAATTACAAGGTTTTTAAAAAAAAAAAAAAAAAAAAAAAAAAAAAAGAAAAAGAAAAAGGAAAAAAAGCTATTAGAAGGCCTATTATTTAATGAGCCCTAGAGATTTTTTAGTAGGTACTGGGAAAAGAAGATTCAAAGCTTGGATTAATCTAAATTCTGGAGGTGGAACAAATATCCCCAGTGTCCAACACAACAGTCTATTTCCATTTTTTAAGTGATTATAATGGACACGCTTTCCTTTATCCTTCTCTAATAATGTGACAGTTAATTACCAGCTGTTGGATTGCAGGCGAGCATCAGTGATGACTTAATCCAGGAGAAAAGACACGTAGGTGAAATACTGCAAATACCATGCAATACAATGTGTGGTTAAGGAATATATATATGCATGTGTGAGCACACGTGTGTGCATGTGTACACAAGCGTGCGTGGAAATTTGTCACAGATGTCCCACACTGTCCTGAATCCTCTCCATCCTAAGCATCCTAAATCTTCAGTCACTGTAAAGCACCTATAAAAACCAAGCAGCAGTTTAAGGGAGGGACATATGAGCTCTCAGATAAGACTCATAAGCAGTTTTATTTCTGCAAAATCCTGAAGCACGATCTGGAAAGGCAGGGCGTGTACACCGCTACCAGCCTAGCCCTACCTACCCACACACCTTAGCAACTACCGTGACAGCCAACCCAGGGGCCAAAATCAGGAGCAGACTGCCTGCCTCCTGTGCCCTGAATAGGCCCTGGTGTGTGCCCATGGGTTTTACTGCCCACCTCCTTCAGTTTCTAGAACAGGGTCCTCTTGCACAAGCAGAAGAGAAACCACTAAGAATGCGTGGGGTTTTTTAGAACTTGAGGTACAAAGAAAGGAGGAGGTCCCCTTCTCCAGCTTCTGGTCAAACAACTGAATTTTAGAGTTTAAGCCCAGCTTTCTTACACTGCATAAGCCCCAAAAGCAAGATGTCATCTTAAATAATGTTTTACGACTTACTCCATCTGCTGTGAAGACAGGTCCAAGGAAGACAGGTCGAATTGCACGCGCGCACGTGCGCGCGCGCGTATTCTTTTTTAAAAGAATCTCTAGAAACGATAAAAGTCTGAGTAATTTACCTGATATCTTTTTAACTTTTACCATCAGAAATGCCCGGTAAAACTTTTATTATTGAAAAGCCACAGGCTACTATGCCTTAATGCACGTATATGCAGGAAATGCCTGTCCTGCACAAGGTGTACACTCTATGGCTACTCCACCACATACATTTTTCCAAAGAATCCAATTCATTAATGGGTTGCACATGGGTGAAACTTATAACAACAATGACAGCCTCTTTCCCCGGTTCCACATAAATTCAGTGCACGTCTCCCCTCAAAGTCTCTAGTTTTATAAATATAAAAATGAGAGAAAATAAAGATCAGAGAAGTTTAGTGTCTCATTTACTATCTAGACAACAAAGCCACACCGCCTCCCAAATTCAATCCGGCGGGGTGGGTTAGGAGTCACTTTAGTTCTTCCTGCTGTGGTGAAGCAGGAAAGCAGAGGAAACCAGTAAGTCACCTTCAAACGCTACTAGAAGCCAAGAATTTTTGCATTTTAAAGGGAACTTTGTCCCCAGGAATGGCGCGGCCCAGACCTTCCCAGAGAAACTGACCAATAGACACTTAACCAGAAGAAAACAGGACGACTGGTTTGCTGTTTGTGTGCTTTTACAGGTTTATACAGGTTCGGCTGGTAAGTTTCAAGATGGGTTTTCTGTTTTGAGACAAGAGAATTCAAAGTTCTAAAGTAACCCCTACACACAAACACACACACACACGCACGCACACACACTAGGAACTTATTAGGGGGGCTCAAATCCCACTTTCATAAAGGACGATGAAAAGTTTCAATTTGTTTCTGCAGGTATCCAGAGCGCCGTGGGTCTAGGGCTGGAAGCGAAAGTCAATAAATATTGATGGGCTTTTGGGAATCGAGAAGCTAGGCTGGCGGCAGCTGCTAGTCTGGGCTTCCTAGCGATAACGGGTGCAGGTCCAAGGGGTGCAGAAACAAGTACCTAGACAGGCAAACACAGGTGGGGACGTCTCTGTCCACCCCCGGCACGTGGGAATGCCCCTCCCCGACCTCTGGGTAGGCCCACAGGTGCAGGCCGGCGCAGGCGAAGCCGGGAGTGACAGGGGACCCTGCCAGGCCCTTCCCCGGAGGGGGAGGGGAGGGGACCCGGAACAGGAGCCATTGAAACTGCTCGGCGCTGGGAGCCAGCAGGACCGGGAAACAACGCAGAGGGGCCAAGGTGGCGTCCGGACCACACACCTATGCGAGTCCTACTACCCACGTCCTCGCAGGTGATCCAGGCGGACGCGCGTCCCGGGCCCGGGGGCGCGAACCGGACACCCCCTCCAGCGCTCCTACCCCCACGACGAGTCCCTCGGCCCCAGGCCACCTCCCGGCTGTCACCGTGCGTGTCCCGCGCCCTCCGTACCTTGGTGATAACCAGCGGCTCGCCGTGCTCGCGGCCGCCCTTCAGGGTGAAGCCCCAAGGGGCGCCGCCGCTCAGCTGCACCTCCACCAGGCGCCCGCCATCGGCCGCCCGCGCCTCGGCCTCTGCCAGGCGCTCTGGCCGCACGCGGGGCTCTGCGCTCTCCATGACGCGGGGCTCTTTGGCGGCGCGGCCGCTCAGGCCCCCAGGGCCGCCCGACCTGCGCCCATGCACTCCGGGGAGCCCCGGCCAGCCGAGGGCGAGGGAGGCTCCCGGCGCCCCGCCGCCGCCGCCGCCGCCGCCGCCGGCCACTGGCAAACTTGCGCTGCAACTTGGGAGGAAAGTACCGGCCCCGGACAGGGAGGGAGCCGGGAAGACGCGCGGCGCGGCGCGGCGCGGCGCGGCGCGCGG
>NW_006797064.1:588058-593261 GCF_000442215.2 Lipotes vexillifer | reverse complement strand
GTCCCCGCCGCCGTCCCGCGCCCACCCGCGTGCCGCCCGCCTGTCCCCGCGCCGGCCTACTGTGCCCCCAGCGCAGGGCAGCGGGATGGCGGGTCCCTGGAGCCCTCTGCGCGCGCCCGCATTGTCCGGCGCTGCAGCCCAGATGCCGAGTGGCCGGTGTTGGCTCTTTCTATAGTTACAGCTGAGGAAGTCATTGCGTTCAAACCCCGCTCTCCCTTTGGTACAATTGTGCCCAGAGGACTTGACGTATTAGGTATATTACTGTTCTGTAGCTGGACGCTAGGGAACAGCTGGTTCCTCGAAGACGCTTCATCCAGGTGATGATGCAGGAAGTAGGTGGCAAGGACAAGCCAGGAGAGCGCAGAACAGAGAGTCAGGGGTCCCTGAGTCCTTGTCTGGGATCTGCCGCTGTAGAGCCAGGACGAGGCATCTCAGCAGCAGTCCCAGTGTCTTTAGCGGTCAAGAGACAGATTTACATTCTCTGCTTCTGTGGCTGATCTGTTGCATCTTATCCGGACAATTGAAGAAAGAGGGCAAGCTCCCCTGGGCACCGGTCATGGCGCTGGGCACGGGGTTACCGCCTCATAAATAACTCCAAGCTCCAGTGTCCAGAATGCCTCTAGTTAGAAGAATGAGGTGACTTTTCCTTTGTAAATGGAGACTTGGAAGGAAGGTGCCTTTAAAAATCCATCTCAAGTGTACCTTTGCTGTGGTGGTCACATTAAATTGCACAGGACTAAATACACGCCTATATATAAGCTTGGTGGATTGTATCAATTTTTTAAAAATAAATTTATTTCTTTATTTCTTTATTTTTGGCTGCGTCCGGTGTTCATTGCTGTGCACGGGCTTTCTCTAGTTGTGGCGAGCAGGGGCTACTCTTCCTTGTGGCGCCGGCTTCTCATTGCAGTGGCTTCTCTTATTGTGGAGTACGGACTCTAGGCACGCGGGCTCGGTAGTTGTGGCGCACGGGCTTAGTTGCTCTGCGGCATGTGGGATCTTTCCAGATGAGGGCTCGAACCCGTGTCCCCTGCACTGGCAGGCGGATTCTTAACTACTGCGCCACCAGGGAAGCCCAGATTGTATCAATGTTGATATCCCGGTTGTGATAGTATGCTATGATTTTCCGGGATGATCCCATTAGGAGAAGTGGGGTACAGGATACAAAGGAGGTCCCTGTATTATTTCTTACAACTACATGTGAATCTATAATTATCTCTAAATAAAAAGTTTAATTTAAAAAGTGGTTGGGGGGAACTTCCCTGGTGGTCCAGTGGTTAAGACTCTGCACTTCCAGTGCAGGGGGCACGGGTTCAATCCCTGGTCAGGAAACCAAGATCCCACATGCTGTGAGGATTGGCCAAAAATAAATAAGTAAACTAAAGAAAAAAAAAGTGGGGGCTTCCCTGGTGGCGCAGTGGTTGAGTCCGCCTGCCGCTGCAGGGGACACGGGTTCGTGCCCCGGTCAGGGAAGATCCCACATGCCGCGGAGCGGCTGGGCCCGTGAGCCATGGCCGCTGAGCCTGCGCGTCCGGAGCCTGTACTCCGCAACGGGAGAGGCCCGAATACCGCAAAAAAAAAAAAAAATCTCAGTTTAAATCTCAGATCTTACCTGGGGCTGAAATATTCAGACCATTAGATTCACTAAAGCATGAAATCATTGCCTTCATAAATCACAGCTGAAGTCGTCTTTAACATTTTATGTTCACTGTATAATCATTGTCAGATCACCCATCTGCCACTTGAGAGTGTTATACTGTCATTCCTTGAACTTAGGTGTAAATTTACCTTCATCCTTTACTAAACATCATTCTGCTGAGTTTGTTTTTTTTTTTAATCTTCACATTAGGCATCCCTTCCAAGTTAGCATCATTTGTATATTTATAAAGCTGTCTACGTTGGGCCTCCCTGGTGGCGCAGTGGTTGAGAGTCCGCCTGCCGATGCAGGGGACGCGGGTTCGTGCCCCGGTCCGGGAAGATCCCACGTGCCGCGGAGCGGCTGGGCCCGTGAGCCGTGGCCGCTGAGCCCGCGCGTCCGGAGCCTGTGCTCCGCAACGGGAGGGGCCACGACAGTGAGGGGCCCGCGTGCCGCAAAAAAAAAAAACAAATTAGATTAAAGCTGTCTACGTTGACATTAATAAACATGATGAAAGGGACAGCACCACGCCGTGTGTGGCCTGCTGTGAGATAGATGCTCTCCTCTCAGCCCCTCATAAATCTTTCATCAACATTCTTGGGATTACACAGTTGAGCACATCTGCCTGTGGTCCTGTCACACCTAAACTTCTGTATCATGTCTGACGTATTATGACAAGACTGTCAATCTTGTGAAATTATCACTGTCTTGTGAATGAAAGGCATAGTCCCAATTTATCAACCTTGCACCTCTTTTGAAAGAATTCAGTATGACATTGAACCAGTGTGGACTTCTAGAGGTGACAGCTTTCTTTTCTAGGAACTCACAGCTCAGCCAGAATTTCTGAGAGTGGAGTATGTTTGTCAGCACATAGCTTTTCTTCTTCTGGAAAGCCCAGGGCACATTTGTTCTGTGTAGCTTCTCACTTTTTGGACTTTCACCTTCACTGCTCAGAACATGAGGCTGAGCATATGCCCTCTGGACCCAAGGAGCATCCTCTAAGCATCCACACCTAGGCATTCAATAGCCTCGGGTGTGTGTGTGCCACCTTTTCAAGTCTGAGGCTTATTTCCTTTGATAGAGAGGAAACAGGTGAAATGAAAGTGAGTTCTGCTTTCACTTGATCAACAGTCAAAGAATTAGTCAAGCAAGGGCAAATTAAACCGATTTTCAGAGATTTAATCAGTAGCTAATCCTGGACTTCCCCGGTGGTGCAGTGGTTAAGAATACACCTGCCAATGCAGGGGACATGGGTTCGAGCCCTGGTCCGGGAAGATCCCACGTGCCACGGAGCAGCTGGGCCCATGCGCCACAACTACTGAGCCTGCGCTCTAGAGCCTGCAAGCCACAACTACTGAGGCCCGCGTACCTAGAGCCCATGCTCCACAGCAAGAGAAGCCACCGCAATGCAACAAAGAGTAGCCCCTGCTCGCCGCAACTAGAGAAAGCCCGCGGGCAGCAACGAAGACCCAGCGCAGCCAAAAATAAATAAATTGATTTTTTAAAAAATAGCTAGTCCTCTCTATGAAACAGAGCTCGAATTATTTTAATTTTTTGTTCTAACAGGAGATTTATAATTATAAAACGTAATGGAGGATGGAGTTCCAGAATTTTGCTTTTACCTTTCACGTTGTAGGGTCAAGTATCCTTCAGTTAGTAAGATCAGTCTTTCTGAAACACCTTTGAGTGGGATAGTTTTTAAAAGGCAGGTTTAGCCGTTTCCTACCTGACTCACAGTGTACCTGAGTTGGGGACCCTATGACTAAGACTTGTAGAGGGTCAGTCAAGATCAGGGAGCACAGGTATGGTGGCAGTTAGAGGAAAGCTTTGACACAATGACTTTGCCCTTAGTCACCAATGTTTGTCATCTTATTCTTGATTCCTACAAGCTATTATTACAAACACTGGAATTTAGCTGCAGATCTTAGATAAAGCTGAGTCTGTACTACCCAGCAACCACTTTCTCCCTCTCACCTTACAAGGATTTTACCCTGGATCTTGTTATTAGTTGGAATATTTACAGATCTCTAGGGGGGAGAGACTTCCTCTTTCTGTGCAGGGGACAGGAGGAGAGACCACTGGGTCTCTCCATGTGCCTGGCACCATGATAGTATTTGTGGCCCCTATCTTTGGAGTTTGCATCCTAGGGCCCAGCAATCATAACTGCAAACAAAGCAGCCACAGCAGCTGAGAAACAGTGACTGTCATTCACGGAGGGCCTGCTGTGTGCCAAGCATGTTATTCAGATGGACTCGGGTCCTCTCAGCAGATTTTCTCAGGGCGTGCATCAGCCCATTTTACAGAAGAAGAAACTGAGACTCATCAGGGTTAAGTAACGTGACTGAGGTCACTGAGCCCAGGTCCCCGTGAAGGACTCACACGCTACCACTCACGGGAACCAGCGCCAGCTCCAGTACCAGAGGGCAGTTCTCACTGAGCGACTGAGCTGACTTCCTTCTGTAAGATATTGATACTTAGGCACTTGACCACCTTTTGAGATTCCCTTCATCTTCAAATGCCAATCACCACAAACAGGCTGAAACCTTCTATGGGGAAGCTTTGCCTATAAAACTAGATTCTTGCTTAGGTCTGTGTGAGTCCCAATTCCTTTACCTTTAGGACATGTTCTTTAAACTGTTTTATATGTGAAGGGCCAAGTTTCCTGCTGGCAACTAGAAGGGACTAAATAAATGGTGCTTAAAAAAATGCACACACATATATATATATAACAATACCTAACTACGCAAATCAGGAGTACTTAAAAAGAGAGTGCTTAGCTGAAGCTACTATTGTAAAAGTTTTTATTAGGTTTTTTTTTTTCTTTTAGCTGTGCCACGTGGCTTGTGGGATCTTAGTTCCCGAACAACGGATTGAACCCAGGCCCTGGCAGTGAACGCTCCAAGTACTGACCACTGGACCACCAGGGAAATCCTAAACGTTTTTATGTTTTAAAGTACATTTTTAGAAAGCCATTGGCTATTTTTCAGCTTTTTGTTTTTTATGAAGTAGCCAAAGATATGCAGACAGCTCACGCAGCTCAATATCAAAAAAACAAACAACCCAATTAAAAAATGGGCGGAAGACCTAAATAGACATTTCACCAGCGAAGGCATACAGGTGGCCAACAGGCACATGAAAAGGTGCTCAACATCGCTAATTATTAGAGAGATGCAAATCAAAACTACAATGACACAGGTCAGAATGGCCATCATCAAAAAATCGACAAACAATAAATGCTCAGCTCGGGTGCTCTGTAATGACCTAGATGGGGGGGCGGGGGGGAGGGGGGAGGGAGGTCTAAGAGAGAGGATATAGGTATACATATAGCTGATTCACTTCATGGTACAGCAGAAACTAACACAGCATTGTAAAGCAATTTTACTCCAATAAAAAATAAATTAAAAAAACAAAGTAGCCAATGAGCATCTATTTCTTGAGCCCTTTTTACTTGTCCAGCACCAGGGAGGGCTTGCGAAGGAATGTAAGGGATGCCGGAAATATGAACCATCCTGAAACAATTAGAGCACAATTACAGGCAAAACGTCTTTTAGATGCAAAAGTTTCAGC
>NW_006797064.1:579648-588048 GCF_000442215.2 Lipotes vexillifer | reverse complement strand
GCAGGAAAGAAATCCAAGTAGAGAAGAGAAGGAAAAAAAAAGGATGAACAAAACCATGGGTGAAATTTTGAAAAAAAATTTCGTCTTTTATCGTGGAAATTTCAAGCAGACACAAAAATAGACCTCTTTTGTTTCATCCCCATCCACTTTTTTTTCCTGTGGAGTATTTCAAAGCACATCCAGGAGGGAGTGACTGAGCTACGACCTTGCCAGCTGAGAGGAAGTAGGGGCGACGTTTCATCAGGTGGGGACGCCAGGAGCAGAGGAATGTTCTCTATTGTAAATGAGCACAGAAATTCCACAGTCCTGTTCATTCGGAATCCATCTGAGCCTCCAGGCCCCAGTCCTAGGGCAGGTGTGTATACTGGGAGTTGGGGGCTGTCAGAAACAACTCCTGGGTTTCTGGCTGAAGTTACTTGAGTTGAGCAGCTGATACATGGAATTTGGGGCAGGAGAACAAGCGAAGGGAGCGCTGATGGCTTTCATTTGGGCAGAGGTTGAATCTGAGACGCTTTAGCGATGTTGTGTTAGTTTCCTAGGGCTGTCTTAACAAAGTATCATAAACTAGTTAAAACAAGAGAACTGTTTTCCCTTTGGGAGGCCTGAAGTCTGGAATCAAGGTGTCAGGAGGGCCCAATACCCCATATGGAGGCTCTGGGGGAGAATCTGTTCCTCGCTCCTTCCAGCTTCCGGTGGCTGCGGGTGTTCCTTGTCATTGCCTTAAAGGCCCACCTAGAGAATCAAGTATCATCTCTTCATCTCAAAATCCTTATTTTAATCACATCTGCAAAGACCCTTTTTCCAAATAAGGTAACATTTGCAGGTTCCAGCGATTAGGACCTGTCATCTTTGGGGAACATTAGTTGGCTTACCGCAGATATGGAAACCACTCTAAGGTGTTCTAGACAATGAATGGGACTTTTCCTGTTAGTGTGGGAAAAGCCCGGCTAAAGGCCCGCAGCTTGCTGGTGGTCCTAAGTGCTCTCTTGAGGGCCAGCAGAACAGGCTAGCTATTTGCTGACTTCAGGTGGTACCTGGGGAAGCCTGGTCCCACCCTCAAGCCAAGTGAGGACTGCTCTGAGGGAAGACCTCATAAAGATTCGGGATACCTGGGACTTCCCTGGTAGTCCAGTGGCTGAGACTCTGCGCTTCCAATGCAGGGGGCCAGAGTTTGATCCCCGGTCAGTAAGCTGGATCCCATATGCCACAGCTAAAGATCCCATGTGCTGCAACTAAGACCCGGGGCAGCCAAATAAATAAATATTAAAAAAAAAAAAAAAAAAGATTTGGGATACCTACGGGCAGAAGACCTAAATAGACATTTGTTCAAAGAAGACATACAGATGGCCAACAGGCACATGAAAAGATGCTCAACATCTCTAATTATTAGAGAAACGCAAATCAAAACCACAATGAGGCATCACCTCACACCAGTCAGAATGGCCAGCATCAAAAAGTCTACAAACAATAAATGCTGGAGAGGGTGTGGAGAAAAGGGAACCCTTGTACACTGTTGGTGGGAATGTAAATTGGCTCAGTCACTGTGGAAAACAGCTCAGAAATCTAAAAATAGAGTTACCATATGATTCAGCAGTCCCACTCCTGGGTATATATCCAAAAAACCCAAAAACACTAATTTGAAAAGATACATGTGCCCCATTGTTCATAGCAGCACTATTTACAATAGCTAAGACATGGAAGCAACCTAAGTGTCCATCAACAGATGAATGGACAAAGAAGATGTGGCATATATAATATATATTACAATGGAATACTACTCAGCCATAACAAAAGAATAAAGTAATGCCGTTTGCAGCAACATGGATGGACCTAGAGATTATCATACTAAATGAAGTAAGTCAGACAAAGAAAGACAAATATCATACGATATCACTTACAAGTGGAATGTAAAAAATAATACAAATGAATCTATATACAAAACAGTAACAGTCTCACAGACATAGAAAACAAATTTATGGTTACCAGAGGGGAAAGGGAGGGTATGAGGGATAAATTAGGAGTTTGGGATTAACAGATACAAACAACTATACATAAAATAGATAAACAACAAGGAACTAGTGTATAGCACAGGAAACTATATTCAATATCTTGTAATAACCTATAATGGAAAATAATCTGAAATATATATATATATATATCTGAATCACTTGGCTGTACACGTGAAATGACCACAATATTGTAAATCAACTGTATTGCAATTAAAAAAAAAAGATTTGGGATGCCTACAAAAGAGACACTGGCATCTCTTTCTCAGGTTGTATTTCACGGAATAGCACTTATTGCTTTGGGCTCCCTGGGCCCACGGGAGCAGAGGGCCAAGACAGCATCACAGCAAGGGGGCTGAGCAGTGGGGTTGACTCTCCAAGTACACTTGAAAATGCCACTTCAGTGGACCTAGAGATTGTCATACTGAATGAAGTTAGTCAAACACAGACAAATACCATATGATATCACTTATATGTGGAATCTAAAATATGGCACAAATGAACTTATTTACAAAACAGAAGTAGAGTCACTGATGTAGAAAACAAACATGGTCACCAGGGGAGAAAAGGGGGTAAGGGATAAATTGGGAGATTGGGATGAACAGATACACACTACTATATATAAAATAGATAACTAATAAGGACCTACTGCATAGCACAGGGAACTCTACTCAGTACTCTTGAATAACCTATGTGGGAAAGGAACCTGAGAAAGAATGGATATATGTATATGTATAACTGATTCACTTTGCTGTACAGCAGAAACTAACACAACATAGTAAATCAACTTTACTACAATAAAAATTAATTTAAGAAAAGAAGAAGAAAATGAAAATGACGTCTCTTCATAGCAAAAACCATCCTGAAATTCAGGGGCGTAAAACCGCAAACTCAGGCCTAATCCAGGTTTACTACTCAGGTTAATGGTGTCTTATTCCCTGTGATCCCAGGAAAGATTCTGAATGGTGGTGACTTCTTTGCCAGAGACAGAACACTTTTCCCTGCGGAATGAGTAGAGGGGGTGTGAGTCATCTGCTGTCACTGCTTTCTCGAGTTCTAGTCGGGGACCCAGGTTCTCAGTGGCTGCCTTAGGCATGCTGGGTCTAGTATTCTCTATCCCCAGGGTCTCTGGTGCGGTCCTCTGCTTTACGAAGAAAAGCCCAGGGCTTTCAGAGAGACCAAGAGCTCAGCCCCTGTTTCAACATTCAAAGTTAGGGAGACTTCAGGGAGGGGTGAGGGGACGAAGGGCAGAATAAAAAGCGGCCCCCTGCCTGGGCCATGTCCACCACCCACCCCTGAGTGACCCTCAGCTGAGGTCAGGGGCCAGAGATCAAAGCTCTGCCCCGGGGGCTGGGCTCCGGGCTCCTGAGAGAACAGGAGTTGTGAGGCCAGCCTGGCAGCCTTACTTCCATCTGGAGAATTACATTTGGGGAACTGCTTTTTCAAATCTTGAACTCCTTCTGGGACCCAGCCTGCTTGCAACTTGGGGATAGCGGTGCCAACGAAATCATAGCATAAAAATGCGGCACCTGGGTTCTAGTGAAAACCAGCCCAAGCAATTTCCAAACAGCAAAAAAAGGATTCTAGGGACTTCCCTGGAGGTCCAGCGATTGAGACTCTGCGCTTCCAGTGCTGGGGGCCCCAGTTCAATCCCTGGTCGGGGAGCTAACATCCCACATGCCGTGCGGCCCAGGCAAAAAGGAAAAAAAGAAAAAGATTCTACATGCATGAGATTTCAGTGAGAGATCCTTCAACGAGCTGATTTTCCCACAGGCAGGATGAACTTTCTGCTCCTTCATGACGATATCATTTGAGTAATTAGGGAATGAAGGCCTTTCTAGCTTCAAATGCCACAGTTTGAGGGAAGAAAAAAAAAACAATAGAAATACTTATAAGAGGTTCTCAGAGCAGGCACGATGAACATGAATTTCTAACGAACTCCGAGGGCCATGTGTCCCGTTAGTGAGAGCACGCCGTGAGAAGCACGGAATAAAACGACAGCCAGGAGAGTCCGGACACTGTGGGAGCTCGATAACGTTCATCCCGTCCCGCCTCTCACTCCCAGCACAACTGCAACCATACACACGAGGAGAAAGGGACTGGCCATCTGTGCATCCTCAGAGCTGAAACAATTCGGGGGCTGCATGGGAAGGAGAGGCCCTGAAAACGGAAGCCGCTACTGCTTTGGTGTTGGAGGGCTACTGATTCGGATGCTGGAAATTCCTTCACTGGCTGCTGGCCAAAATATTTGTTTCAATTGAATCTATTTGAACTTCAAGGAACGTAGACGTACTTGACTAGCAGTAGAAATAACAGGAAGCATCGGAGGCAGGCTTTCTGAAAGGTGGTAGAATTTTTACTGCAATGTAGAGATTTCTTCCGGGCACACAGAGCAAGTTTCTAAAAATTTAACTGACTTATGATAATTCTTTACCTTTGCATAATTAGACTTGTAGAAGGCCTGAAGGCACTATCGTGTGATTGGCTTTTATTTATTTTATTTCTTTATTTTATTTCTATTTATTTTTTTGACAGGTAAGAATTGGATTTATTTGGAGAGAAACACACTCTGCAGACAGAGTGTGGAGCATCTCAGAAGGTGAGATACGCCATGATTGGACTTTAAAACAATAAAATTTTTAAAATTTTAGAATAATTTTAGGTTGGGGCTTCCCTGGCGGTCCAGTGGTTAAGACTCTGCGCTTCCACCGCAAGGGGAGAGGGTTCAATCCTTAGTCCGGGAACTAAGATCCTGCGTGCTGCGCGGCACGGCCAGAAAATAATAATAATAAATTTTAGGTTTACAGAAAAGTTGCGAAGATAATACACAAAAAGCTTGTATACCCTTTACCTGATTTCCCTGAATACAGCGTTCGTAACTATGGTTCTTTTGTCTAGACTAAGAAATTAACATCATTACCGTACCAGTAACTAAACTTGCCACTTTATTTGGATTTCCAGTTTGTGCGCTGATGTCCCAGGATCCCTTGCTGCACTTAGTTGTCATGTCTCCTTAGCCTCCTCTGGCCTGCTTCTCCACCTCTCCCTGTTTTCAACGGCATGGACAATTTTAAGCGGGACTGGTCACGTATTTCATAGAATGTCCCCCAATGTGGCCTTGTCTGACATTTTTCTCACGACTAGACTGGGTTATGGATTCCGGGAGGAGCATGAAGAAATGATGCAGCGCCCTCAGCGCATCCCGTCGGGGGTACTTGACATCCACTTGCTTGTCACTGGTGGCACTCACCTTGACCTCTAGGGTAAGGTAGTGACTGCCAGGTTTCTCACTACAAAGTTACAGGGAAATTTTTCCTTTTCCTGACTCTTTTAACATCTTTATGATTCAGAAGTGTTCTGTGGGAAATCACTTTGATTCAATGGTAGCCACCAAGTTCATAACTGGCTAGGCTATCCCTGAGACCAGATTAAGAGGCTCCAATCACAACGTCAAGACAATTTAAAGCACTGAGAGAAAGGGTAGCCAGGATAGGTGTCACCAGTGATGGCCAATTGAAAAGCTCACTAATTTTCAGAGGCTTCTTGATCTCACGTGTTTCATGAGCTACTTGTTTCTTCACAGAGTTTCTCTGATTTTCTAAAGAATCAAATACTCTTGAAAAATCTAGTAACCACACCTTGCAAAAGCCCATACAGGGAATTCCCTGGCGGTCCAGTGGTTGGTGCTCTGGGCTGTCGCTGCCGAGGGCCTGGGTTCGATCCCTGGTCAGGGAACTAAGATCCCACAAGCCACATCATGTGGCCAAAAAAAAAAAAAAAAAACTTTTCTTTACTTATTGACATTCTTTGATGCCTTTGAGGAAATTCAATTGATAGTATATGAGTGGCTCTATTTCTGCATTCTCTATTTGGTTCACTTGATCTATATATTTATCTTTACACCATTATCACACTGTCTTGATTACTGTTACTTCAAAGTAAGTCTTTTTTAAAAAAAATCTTTTTTAGATTCTATACATTTTTTAAGTAATAGAAAGGTCTTTATTTTATTTCAAAAATTTATTTATTTTTGGCTGCATTGGGTCTTCGTTGCTGCACGCAGGCTTTCCCTAGTTAGGGTGAGCAGGGACCAGCGCGCAGCCTTCTCATTGCGGTGGCTTCTCTTGTTGCGGAGCACAGGTTCTAGCGCATGGGCTTCAGTAGTTGTGGCACATGGGCTCAGTAGTTGTGGCTCGCGGGCTTTGGAGCGCAGTCTCAGTAGTTGTGCTGCAAAGGCTTAGGTGCTCCGCAGCATGTGGGATCTTCCCTGACCAGGGCTCAAAAAAAAAAAAAAAAAAAAAAGCCCATACATATTTCTTAGTTTACTATTATTTTGGTTTGCTTAGTTTGACAGAAAAGACCAGCAGTGGACAAATTATAGCCTGAGGGCCGGCTGTCTGCTTTTGTAAATAAAGCTTTCTTGGTCCAGCGCCACACGCATCCATTTACCTTCTGCCAACCCACGGCAGGGCTGGGCAACTGCCACAGAGAGCATGCGGCTTGCAAAGGCTAAAATACTTACCATTTGGCCTCTGAAGAATAGATAGACTAAAGAGCTCTAAAGAACGATAGACTAAAGAGCTGTCATGAGTTTGAGAGACTGGGGTTATGCACACGGTTTACTCTAGGTGTCCAACTAAAGGCAACAGAGTGAGACCCAAAGACCTGGGGGGAAGAGCCATCACATTTAAACCACGGGCTCCCTCAGGGGACTGACTGACCCACACTTTCTCTGTGACTGCCTTTCAGTCCCTCCGAGATTGAGCTGTTGTTCTGCCGTGTGTATCAGACAAATGTTTCTGCTGTGTGTGTGACCAGCTGCACGTAAGGCTGCGTCATCTGCAGACACGCGGGAGTTCTCGCCACAAGCCAAGCTCTTGAGGGTTTGTGTGGATTTCCTATTGCTTCTGCTCACAGCTGCTTGAGTAGCAGTGAAGCAGTCATTTCAAAATTAGCCAAAGTCTGTGGTTAATGAGCGGATTTAGTCTTTTACTAGATACCTAAGATCTGACAGTCTCGTGTGCATCAGGGACTCCAGAGCAAATAGCCTGCCCAGAAATAATTTCATCTCATTTTACTATATTAGTATACTAATGCCACAAAAAGAAACATAAAATTTAAACGAGGTTTGAAACACGTAACACATATATGTGTGTGTCCGTCCTATTCACTGCCACCCCCCCAACTTCCTTGAAAGTGCAGTCACATTCTGATGGCATCAAATTCGGCCATCTGCGACCTGCTTCCAACTTCTCAAAAGCGGACTTCTTGTTGCTTCAAGATGGTGAGTGGAGAAAGTGCTTTCACTGGTCTGACCAGTTCGTAGACATTCACGTTGACGGGGAAATGAATCTCCAGTTCCCCTCTGGAGCTTATGGCACAATCTGCTTGGATTTGAACATCAGCTCTACCACCTCCGTGACCTCGGGTAGGTTTCCTCACCTCTTCTGGTGCTTTGTACAGAACCTAGAGATAAAAAGATGAGCCACAAGGATGGGGGTACGAGTTAAGTAAGACTTTAAGTTCTTAATGCTGCCAGCTCACGGAAGGCGGTCGGGGTAGCGATGATATTCATGTTAGTTTAGTTTCCCTTTTCCTCTCAGGACACAAATCCCACCCTCTCCTTTCCAGGGCTTGCCCGGTCTCATCTCTTCCCAGGCTGACACGGCGTGGCTGACAGATTCGTTATCTGACGGCTGCAGAGCTGAAGCCATGCGTGAGGCACTGCTTCTCAATCCATCCATTTCTGTTGTTTCTTCAGAGGAAAGGACGAGATTCCTTCGGAAGCCAAGACTCAGGTCTTGCCAGGTGAGGTCAATTGCCAACAAAGACCACAGGTCAGGAGGCTCTTTGGTTTCTAAGCCTGGGTTCAAAACCCATCCATCGTGTGGAATATTTGCAGAACTACTGAACTCCCCAGGAGGCAGAAAAGGAGTTGAATACCAAGATATAAGCCACGGCAACGCTTTTTATCCTCTTAAAGCTTTGTAGGCAACCTTGAGCAGTTTTGTCCATTCTGGAGGACACTGGGCACCTGAGTCCTCCAGAGCCTGCAGGTGTGCACGTGGGAAGCGGAGAGGTGGGGTACGTGCAGCTTGGGCTTGCAACAGGGATTGAAACACAGTGATGCTTTTGCACAGATTGGCTCCCGGAACCTTTGGCATTAGAGCAAACGAACAGACTCTCCTTTTTCATTTTTATCTTTTAAAGCACATTCCACACACAAACTTCCAGAAGCAACTTCTGCCTTCCAAGAGCTAAGGAAATAGAATATCAACTGTTCAAAACAGATCCTGAGATTTATGCTTTCGGAAGGAGCGGCAGACCAGCGTTTGGGGAGTAGTCCTACGATGTTTCCTACTGTTTTTACAAGCAAGGGTGTAATATCCAAGAG
>NW_006797064.1:574555-579614 GCF_000442215.2 Lipotes vexillifer | reverse complement strand
AGAGCGGTTAAGGTTTTGACAGTGTCGGTCTGTTCCGGACTTCTATCAAAGCAGCTGCCCCCGCAGACAGATGCGCCGGGTCAGATCTTTTTGAAGCAGTGGCACTTGGAGCTCTTGGTTAAAGGCTCTGCTTCCATCTGGCAGTGCAGCTCCCGTCTGCCTTTCATGGGTCCCAACAGAAGCCCAGTCCCGTGGTTTGCCCGGAAGAAGGCTGAGGACCTGAGCCCAAACTTTGTCTTACTTAAAACTGCAAAGCTGGTGGTGGAAATGTAGATGAGAAGACAGGGTGGGAGGAGACAGAGGAAAACAATAGGGACGGCTTACCTCTGGTTGGTTGGAAAAATTCTAGAGGGGCCACATTTACTGCAGGGAGAGGTCAAAGTGTGTCTGCTCCTGGCTGCAAATACGCCTATTAGGTTTGCTGTTAATAAATATAATGGAGCTGGGGGTGGGGTGGGGTGGGGGGTTTCTTTTTAAAAAATAAAGCTTTGGTTAGTAAAGCCAGAATCTAGAGGGGGCTCTTTTATTTTTAACCCTGAAGAGTTTTTAAGAAAAAAAATCTACTCAGTATATTATCATTAGTACTAATATCATTTTGAAACTTTTATACATAGAGAATAAAGCATGATTTTTCAATGTATACCGAAATTCATCTAGAAATGAAAGAAGTTAAGAAAATCTGAATAAACTTGAACATTTTTTTCCTAAACAGAGTTACTCTCAAAAGCGAGTCATTTTACAATGTGAAAAACTTAACCCTACATTGTTGAGATGAGTAAAAATGGAACAGCCCTGAAAGGTGCACAATGCGTGTGTGTGGGGTGGTGGTGTGTGTGGTGTGTGGGGTGTGTGTGTGTGTGTGTGTGTGTGTGTGTGTGTGTAGCTGGGCAAAGCAGTTTCCCCTTTCTTCAAGATTTGTTGATTTTCAGGGAAAATCCTAGCTCTAGGGGGTCGTTTCCGTATGGGAGAGCGACCGTAAAAAAGCAGTATTTTAATGCCAATCACTGCAGTCACAGTTTATGAACCTGTAAGGGATCAAAACTAGGGACGTCAGAGTCCCACACAGGGCAGATCTGGCACGAGGCGTGTTTTCTTATGAGTTAAGATGAGACGGCGGTGTCGGGGGAGTGGGGGTGGGGCTCTGGATTCTGGAGAATTAACAACGCCCCACGCCTCCCCTTGGGAAGGCCTTGGTGAAAGGGGAGAGAGCTGACTTCCACACCCCGGCGCGCTCCTTCCCCCGCCCCTCACCCGCCCCCCGCCCCCGCCAAGCATCACCCTCGTGATGCGTCTGCAGAAGCGCGAGGCCCCCAGCGAGCCTGGCGCCTTGACTGCCAGCGCGCGGGATCGGGCGGGGGCTGCGGAGAGGCCCAGGGCACATGACGCCCCCCCCACCCCCACCCCACCCCCCGCCAAGGGCCGGCCCAACACATGACCCGGGCCGGCCGGCGGGGTCCAAGCAGACCCGAGCCGCATCCCCAGCACGGGCCATGGCCTCCCCGCGCCTGGGGACCTTCTGCTGCGCCACGCGGGACGCCGCCACGGAGCTGGTGCTGAGCTTCCAGCCGCGGGCCTTCCACGCGCTGTGCCTGGGTAGCGGCGCGCTCCTCCTGGCGCTCGGCCTCCTGCGGCTGCTGCCCGGGCGCCGGCCCGCGGGCCCCGGGCTCCCCTCGGCCTCCCCGCCGGCCACGGCCCGCACCTCGGCCTCCGCCCGCATCCTGCGCGCCGCCGCCGCCTGCGACCTGCTCGGCTGCCTGGGTGAGGGCGCGCCCGCGGGTGGGGACCCGCAGGTCGCTCCCGGCCGGGGGCGTGGATGAGCCCGCGCTGCCCCCGCCTGGGACCTGGTCGCCGCGCGGGTAAGGACGCCCGGCCCACGGGTGGGAGGGCCGAGTCGGAGGCGGCTCCCCAGGGGCCGGACTGGACGACCAGGGGACTCTGCGATACAACATGGTCGGTAAAAGTTCCTTCGGGGGACCGTTGGTTTTTTTGTTTTTTAAACAGTTTGATGTATTTGTTATTGCACTTACTAGGGAAACTTTAGACGGTGCTGTGAAGGAAAACCCAGAAAATACAATGCATCCCTAATTGTACCACTAGTGAGAGAGTAACAGTTAATATTGCGTGCGCGTGCGCGCGCACACACACACACACACACAAAATCGTTTCCAAAATGATTTAGCAGAATCAGGAAGAAACCCATATATATATATATATATATATATATATATATATATATATATATATAAAAATTTCCTTGTACTCTTTGACATCTGCTCATTTCCTCCCTGCCACCCATACTCTACTCTTTGTTTCTATGAATTTGAATATTTTAGTTTCCACATATAAGTAAGACCATGTAGTGTTTGTCTTTCTGTGTCTGGCTTATTTCACTTAGCATAATATCTTCCAGGTTCATTCATGCTGATGCAAATGGCAGTATTTTCTTCTTTTTGAAGGTTAAATTATATATATATATATATATATATATATATATATATATATATATATATAACAATTTTATTTACTTATTTATCTATTTAAGTTTGGGTTTTATACCACAGATGGGCAAACGTGCAGCCTCTAGGCCACATCCTGCCTGCTGCCTCTTATCTATGGCCCAGGAACTAAGAAAGTTTTTACATTTTAAAGTGTTTTTAGAAAAATGTAAAGAAGAAGACTGTTTCTGACATGTAAATATTCCATGAAGTGTAAATGTCAGCGTCCGTAAGTGGAGTCTTATGGGGATACAGCCATGCCCTGCACTTGTGCATGGTTTGGGGGCATCTTGGCCCTACAAGGGCAGAAGTGAGTGCTAAACAGAGAAACTATGGCCCGTAGAGCCTAAGATATCTTCTCTCTGGCCCTTTACAGAGACTTTGGTGACCCCTGCTTTCAACTCCAGCATGGCACATTTGACAAACCTCTATGCTAGATATTGCCAAGCATTTTAACTTTTTTATTTTGGAAAAATTTTAACATATGCAAATGTAGAGAGATTGTATAACAAACTCCCTGTACCCATCACCTAGCTTCATCTATACCCCATCCCCGTATCCCACTCTCCACTGGATTAATTTGAAGCAGATTCCAGAATTTATATCATTTCACCCACACAAATCTCAATATATAGCTGTAAAAGATAAGAATTTTTAAAAAACATATCACACAGATATCATTATCGCCCCAAAATAATGAAAACCAGTTCCTTAATATCACTGGTGTATGTTCAGGTGTCTCATAAATGCTATTTTACAATTGGTTTGTTCGAATCAGGGTCCAAATACTGACCATGTTTTGTAATTGGCTGACAGGTGCTGGCATTTTGGAATTGTATCTTTCAGTCATGTTTGCTCTTGAAGTAAAGGCTGCTGGTGGTATCTGAAGTGCCTTCCACCGCTCTGCAGTGAGGGGGTGGCAGCAGCTTCTGGGGCACCTTGAGTGCTTCTCTGGGCACAGGTGGCTGTGTGTCCCAGGGCCTGATTCTCCTGTTCCTGGTTGTGTGATTGGAGACGCTCAAGAATCTTGGCTTCAGATAAATGCTATGGAACCTCTAGTCACTTGCTTAGACTCGAGGAGTAAGACAGGAAAAGCTATAGCGATAAAATCAATTTGATGCAGGACAATAAAATAAAAAATTGGCTTTCTTCCTGATTCTGCTAAAGCATTTTGGAAAAGCATCTTAATAATAATCTAGTTTCTGTAACTTGAATATCTGAAAATAGAGCTGCACCCAAACATCTTTTGAAGGTCAGCAAAATAATATTCGTATATCCTTTGGCCTTTAGCAGGTAGGTGCATGACATTGCGGGCAAATGGGCAGAAGCACGAGTCGGGAAGGCTTGGTGACCAGACCTCCTCACTGAAAAATAAGAAATACAGGACTTCCCTGGTGGCGCAGTGGTTGGGAGTCCGCCTGCCGATGCAGGGGACACGGGTTCGCGGCCCGGTCTGGGAAGATCCCACATGCCACGGAGCGGCTGGGCCCGTGAGCTGTGGCCGCTGAGCCTGCGCGTCCGGAGCCTGTGCTCCGCAACGGGAGAGGCCACAACAGTGAGAGGCCCGCGTACCGCAAAAAAAAAAAAAAAAGAAAAAGAAATACAGATGCCTATCTCACGGGGTGGTTTTTTTCCCTCAGTTTTTTTTTAAATCTCTCTCTTTTTAATTTTTTTTTTGGCCACACCGTGCAGCTTGCGGGATCTCAGTTCCCTGACCAGGGATTGAACCTGGGCCACGGCAGTGAAAGCACAGAATCCTAACTACTAGACCACCAGGGAACTCCCTCCCCAGTTTTACTGAGATATAACTGACATATAGCACTGTATAAGTTTAAGGTGTACAGACAGCATAATAACTTACATTTATCATGAAATGATTACCACAACAAGTTTAGTAAATATCTATCACCTCATATAGATACAAAAAAAAAAAAAGTGTTTATCGAGCTCAAAGCAGAGCTCTGTACTGAAAATGAAAAAGCACTACGTGGAAGCAAAGCATTATTTTTGTTATCTGTGCTTAAGAATGAGAAGCTATATCTTAGGCTTTTAGTGTTCATACTCACCCTTTAGTGGTATATGACACAGTGTATATTTGGTAGCATGTGACACAGTGTATATTTCTGTATGTGAAATACACACACTACACTAGTGTGTAACTCTGTACTGCTCACAGGTCCCCTTGAGCAGTGTGTTACATAGTGAATGCTTAAGCAAAGGCTATCTATCGAATTACTTAACAAAGAACCCTAATATATACCTTACGTGTGTATACTGTGTTGAGGAGAATTAGATATTTGGGTCAAATAGCAAGTAAAACTCACAAATAATAAATGTCAAAAGTAGATTATCAAGAGCTAATTTGTGAAAATCTTAAATGTATATTTTTTAAAGAATGAAAGAACTATCTTTTTAAACCTCAGAATGTGCTTTTTCAATCATTCTTTTTTATGTGAGGACTAGTTAACTTGGTCATTAAAAATATAGCCAAGGGGCTTCCCTGGTGGCGCAGTGGTTGAGAGTCCGCCTGCCGATGCAGGGGACTCGGGTGCGTGCCCTGGTCC
>NW_006797064.1:530610-574398 GCF_000442215.2 Lipotes vexillifer | reverse complement strand
GAAAAAAAAAAAAAAAAAAATATATATATATATGTATATATATATATATATATATATATAGCCAAGAAATATAAATTGTTATTGACATAATCACTTCTGGGCGCCAAATAAACAAACAGACAACATTACGGACAGCACTGTGGCTAATGGTGGCTGAAGTTGAAATCAAAGTGCCTGGGATTGCTCCACTACCATAATAGTTATTTTCTGAGACTTATTTTTTTCTCTGTCTCTCTGCACACACCAGCGTGTGTTTGTTTCCTCCCTATCTCCCTCACATCTCTCTCTTTCCCCTCCTGTCTATCTGTCTATCTGCCTATCTGTCCATCCATCCATCCATCCGTCCATCCATCATTTTTAGAGTCAACAAGTCACCTTTAGATTTGCATTAGGAGCAGATACAAAGCATCACCTGATTCTCCCTTAGGTATCACAGTCCGGTCTACGGTGTGGTTAGGGTTTCCGAGTTTCGTGGACGACATCTCAGCCGTGAACGGGACAGATGTGTGGCCCGCCGTCTTCTGCATGGGGAGTGCAGTAAGTGTACCTCCCCTGGTCTCCCCCTTCCCTCCCCTTTGCCCCGCTCCATTACGCTGTGTCCTCAAAGTGTGGTCGCATCCCTCCCGCCAGCCCACTGTAGCTTTTAGAAATGCACATGCTCAGAGCCCTCACCCCACTGACCAGGGACCCTGGGGTGCGGGCTGTCTGTGATTTAACAAACCCTCCAGGGGCCTCTGACCCTCACTCCAGTTTTAGAACCACCGTGCTAGTATGTTTGCCATCCCCACCCTTAAACACACATTCAATCCTTACCTTAGATCCAGCCACAATCAAAACCAGCTGGCCAAAAAAGAAAGAAAAAAAAGTTATCGATTTAATGGATGTATTTACTTAACAAAATATATATTTAAATATAGCAATTTGTTCATCCATATTGCTCTGTCCGCCAAGTTAACACTCCAGTGAATGACCTCAAAGGACACTGATACCCTGTTGACCCGCCATCTGTGCCACAACTGTCAGCATCTCTCCCTTCCTCCCCTCTGTCGCTTCCCAGCTGCATCCCGATGGAGCCTCCGTCTTAGTATATAGATCTCTGTGCTGCTTCTAACGTACGGAGCCCCCCCACCCCCGTCCCCCGCCGCCTTCCTTCTACTGGGAAGGTCCTTCCTGCCCATCCTCCTTGGTCCTCAGCAAAAGGTCTTCTCATTCAAAGACCTTCATGCCAGGCCAAGCTGCACACCTGAACCCTTTATCTCCCTGACCACAAGCGTAGCACAAGGCAGGGCTCGCTGGACAGGGCACCAAGGCACATGCCCGTCCCAGGCCACATCCCAGCCTGGGTTTCCAAGCCTCTCCGGAGGGCTTTCATCTGCTGCCCCGTGACGTCAGAGGAAGTGGGCGTCTGCCAGCTCATTTCACGGACGGGGCAGTCTGGAACCCATGTCCAGGAGCTTTGATGCCGGCTCTTCCCGATTACAGATGTGGATCCAGCTGCTGTACAGCGCCTGCTTCTGGTGGCTGTTTTGCTATGCGGTCGATGCCTACCTGGTGATCCGGAGATCGGCGGGACTGAGGTATTCAGAGCAAGCCAGCTGGCTTCTGCCCTAGTTTATTGCCTGAGGGAAGGTTGGAGATGCCGCTGAGCGCTGCATCTCTGTACGGCAGACACAGCTGATCAGAACCTTGCAGCTGACCCCTCCACCGAGAAACATCTGTGCCAGCTTATTTTTATAAAAGGCTGAAGGTACAATCGAAATATCGAGGATTTCTCCGGGTGCCCCCTACCAAGAAAAAAACAGGATTTTAAAACCCTGAAAACAGTATTTCAATAAATTAAATATTTGGAACACGACAAAGACTTAAAAAAGAATTGGCATGAAAATAAAAAATTCTGATGGTGTCTAAAGGTTTAGGAAAAAATTTCTTAGATGTATGTATTGATACAGGATGCTAAATATGGAGCCCAAGGGTTCTGGAGCTGCCAGGGCCTGCCTGGGAGGAACCCAGGAAGGGTTAGTGCCTCTGTCCTGGTGGGTTCAAATTCCTGCCCTGTCACTCACTAGCTGTGTGACTCTTGGCAAGTGGCTGAACCTCTCTGGACTTCCGTTTTCTCAGCTGTAAAACAGTACCCACCTCAGGAGGTTCCTGGGAACAGTAAACGTGATAGTACCTGTGGATGGTTATGGATGGAGCCTGGCACATAGCAGGCGATCAGTAACTGGGAGCTGGGGTTGGAGCTGGGATGTGCACGTTATGGAGGAGACAGAAACACAGAGAACCTACGTGCCAAAGAGAAGCAGGAGGGCACGGCGGGTGTCCTGGTCTCCTGGCTCCAGGCCCAGGAAGGATGGGTCCCCGACCAAGTTTGTGGTGCACTTCCATTAGGCCCCCTTTGCATGGAGCCCTTGTTTGCTTTTTTTCTTTTTAAATAGCTTTATAAAGTTCATCTGTTTAAATGTATAAAATCCATTGTTTGTGAGCATATTCACAGAATTGTGCAACCATAACCATTATTTGGTTTTATGACGTGTTATTCATCCCCCAAATCTCTGTACTGGTTACTAGTCATTTCCCGTTCTTCCCTCTCCCGCAGCTCCTGGTAACTTGACATCCACTGTCTGTCTCTAGATTTGCCTGTTCTGGACAGTTTCTGTAAATGGAATCATACAGTATGTGGCGTTTTGTATCTGGCTCGTTAAACTTGGCTTGTTATTTTCGAGATTTATCCATATTGTGGCACGCATCAGTACTTTATTCCTGTGCGTTGATGAATAATATTCCATTGTTTCGCTATCTGCATTTTACCCGTTTATCAGTCACTGGACGTTTAGATTGTTTCCATTGTTTTGACTGTTATGAATAATGCTGCAATGAATATTTGTATGCAGGTGTTTGTGTGGACATATGTTTTCGCCATATACTTATGGGTATACATCTTGGAGTGGAATTCCTGGGTCATATAGTAACTCTGTGTAACCTTGTAAGGCACTGCTGAACAGCTTTCCAAAGACTCTGTAACATTTTACCTTTGCACCAGCAATGTTTAATGGTTCCAGTTTCTCTGCCTCCTTGATAGCAACACTTGTTTTCTGTGTGTTTGTTTGTTTTTTTGAGATTTTAGCCATCCTACTGTGTGTGAAGTGGCATCTCATTGTGGTTTTGATTTCCCTGATGACTAATGATGTTTAGCATCTTCTCATGTGCTTATTGGCCATTCGTGTACTTTCTTTGGAGAAATACGTCTTCGCTTCCTTTTTCCAGTTTTTAACTGGGCTGTTTGTCTTATTATTGATTTATAGGAGTTCTTTATATATTCTGGATACGAGTACCTCATTAGATATATGATTTACAAATACCTTCTCTCATTCAGCAGGTTGTCTTTTCACTTACTTGATGGTACCTTTTTTTTTAAATTAATTAATTAATTTATTTTTGGCTGTGTGTTTGGTCTTCGTTTCTGTGCGAGGGCTTTCTCTAGTTGTGGCAAGCGGGGGCCACTCTTCATCTTGGTGCAAGGGTCTCTCACTGTCCCGGCCTCTCTTGCTGTGGAGCACAGGCTCCAGACGCGCAGGCTCAGTAGTTGTGGCTCACGGGCCTAGTTGCTCCGCGGCATGTGGGATCCTCCCAGACCAGGGCTCAAACCCGTGTCCCCTGAATTGGCAGGCGGCTTCTCAACCGCTGCGCCATCAGGGAAGCCCTGATGGTACCTTTTGAAGCATAAAAGTTTTTAATTTTGATGAAATCCAGTTTTTGTGTTTTTTTCTCTTATTTCTTGTGCTTTTGCTGTCATCTAAGAAACCATTGCCTAACCCGAGGTCACAAGGATTTATACCTTTGTTTCCTTCTAAGAGTTTTATAGTTTGAACAATTTTATTTAGATCTTTGAATTAATTTTTGTGTGGAGGTGAGGATAGGTCCGCCTTTATTCTTTTGTAGGTGGATATCCAGTTGCCCCAGCACCACTGGTTGAATAAATTCACTTTTAAAACCAACGTGAGTAACCAAATAAAGACCATATTAAGGCTATAGACTGCACTGGGCAATCTTAGTGAATCGCCACTCTGAAATCCTTGGTATTCCTTACGTATATCACATCATTCACTTTGTCTCTCTGGCCTGAAATTTAGTACTCTCTTCATTTTCGCGTTTCTTTCTTCTACCTTTTTGCCTTAGTTCCCAAGCTCTTACATGTCTGTACAAAACCGAGGTATACTTGGTTGTGAAAATTCTACAGGGAAGATAGTTCAGGTTAAAGGCTGCCAACCAGGCATATCAGTGAGAATTAGTTTTGGCTACATAAAATACATAAAACAATAGTGACTTAAGATAGGAATTTCTCTTTCATGCTAAAAGAGGCCAGAGGTAGGCAATCTAGGGCTTTTATGATGGAAATCAGGGACCCAAGCTCCTTCTCTCTTTCTGCTCCACCATTCTATTATGTGGCTTCCATCTTCAAGGCATCATGGCCCAGTATGGCTGCTGGAGCTCCAGTCATCACATCAGCATTCCAGAAAACAGGAAGGAAGTAGGGGGCAATGCAAAAGGGGCCTGTTGTCCCCTGAGCCAGATCCCTTTAAGCAGGGAGCTGTTTTAAGCAGGCCTGCTGTCCATGGGAGTTTTACACAACAATAACATTTTCATGTTATTGGCCAGAACTTAGTTTTCTGTCCACACTTAGCTGTAAGAGGAGGTAGGAAATATAGTTGATTATCTAAGTGCTGCTTCTCTGCCTGACATCCAGGTTCTGTTGCTGAGGAAAAAGGGGAGAATAACTTTGGGTAGGCAGCAAGCAGCATGAGGAGACCTTGTCCCTGAAGCTGAGTGCAAGTGGGATGGTTCCCTCACTCAGTTTGGGAGGGATCGGAGCTATGACACAGTTAGGGGTCTTATAGACCACCACTGAGTTGTGGAGATAAGAGGAACCTTGGAGCGCCGAACAGAAGCTAGAAGAGTACGTCTCCTGCTGTCTTAGGAAATGCACCTCCACCCGTGAGGGACTGGAGTTGGGCAGGGCTGAGTGACAGCTCTCTGGACCCGGAGAACAGACAGAACCCTCAGAAGCCAGGACAGGCGATCAGGAAGCCCTCCTCACACCCCGGCGGGTGTTTGGAATTCATCTTGGAGCTTGGCGTTAGGATAGGCAGAAGTCTGCGGATGTGCAGGGACTAGAGGACGCCAGGCTTCCAAGGACCTGCCCATCAAACAGGAGGCCGCCCTCCAGGGATGCCAAACATCCAGATGCCTCCCAAGGGCAGGGTTCCAGGGCTAGGAAGACCGTTGGCAGTGAAGTGGGCTCTCCCATCAAAAAGGAGCGGGCACACAGCAGAGAAATAAGACGGGTGCTCTCTAGTCACAGAGACCCAGCCCCGACCTCGTCTCTAGCACAAGTCACGCTTCCCAGGGTGAGGTCTCTGAGGGGCCAGCCCTGGGTGGTTTAGAGCCAGAGCTGAGCTTGTGGCTCCAGAGCCTCTGGAGCCCCTCTTTGAATCGCCAGCTTGTTTCCGGAGCCGAGGGTGGACTGGATTCTGTAGGTGGCAATGAAGAACCTGCAGCTGGTGGAGAGGGGTCCCGAGGAATTCCCAGGCAGGGGGCCAGACTTCTCCGGTATGGCTGGATTAAACTCCACATTCCCTTCTAGATCCTTCCAGCATTTAGCTGTTGCCTTTGGCGCGGGAGAATTTTCCCGAAGCAGTGTCATTAAGGCAGATTGAAAGTTATCATGTAAGCCGCCTCTTGGGCTCCAGGTGCGGGAGACGCACGCTTTCGCCATGCCGGCCGGCACCTGAGATCCCGGGAAAAGCTCTGCTTGCCTAAGAAAAGGAGAGAGTGAGAGCAAAGAGGGTCGTGGGGGGCGGGGGGCCTTCGCGTGCCTGCACGTGGAAGCTGGCTTGCCGTCAGAAAAGGGGAAGAGGGTCTTCAGCCGGGGCTGCTCCGGACCCATCCGCCACGGCCACGGGGGTGTGGCTTTCTGGCTGTATCGGTTATTGACGTGGCCGCGGCCTGGGTCCCGCGGCCCGGCTCTGACTTCGCCCCGTCGTGGGCGTTGGGGGCCGGGGGTGGGGGGAACCGAGGGCCGGGCTTTGGGGAGCGCGAGCTGGCCTCACCCTCCCACCCAGGAGATGACCCCAGCGGCTCCTTGCAGCCCAGGCTTGGCGTCCGGAACGCAGATGCCACCCTGCCACAGCCCAGCCCCTGCGCAAAGCTGCTCCTTAGTTTCCTGTGTGTCCGGCAAAGCCTGTGACTTGTGGGCAGGACAGAGCCCCGCGCGCTCCCGAAGCCGGACGGGCAGGGAAGGGCTGCTCCAGAACCAGCAGTGCCAGGGGAGGCGAAGGTGCAGCTGCGTCCGCGTGGCCGCCCAGTGGGCCAGCTGTGCAGTGTTTCCTCCCTGAAGCATGGCCTCTGGGCCATCTCTCTTCCCTCCTGTCTCCTTGTAGAAGGGCGTCCTTCACCGCATCCCTGACCACGCCCTTTGTCCCCACGGCGGCGGCCCCGCAGGGTTTAAGTCCTCATGGGCCTGGGGCTGCACTCTGCCGGGCGTCTGGCAGAGGTTTTTTTTAAAATTTATTTTATTTATTTATTTTTGGCTGTGTTGGGTCTTTGTTGCCGCGCGCGGCCTTTCTCTAGTTGCAGCGAGCAGGGGCTACTCTTCGGGCTTCTCGTTGAGGTGGCTTCTCTTGTGGCGGAGCTCAGGCTCTAGGCGCGTGGGCTTCAGTAGTTGTGGCACGCGGGCTCAGTAGTTGTGGCGCACGGGCTCAGTAGCTGTGGCGCACAGGCTGAGGTGCTCCGCCGCCTGTGGGATCTTCCCGGACCAGGGCTAGAACCCGTGTCCCCTGCATTGGCAGGTGGATTCTTAACCACTGCGCCACCAGGGAAGTCCCATCTGGCAGAGTTTTGAGTAACAGTGGGCCCCTCTGAGGGAGCAGCCCCGGGCCACGTCCCATTGCACAGAAGAGGCAAACGAAGGCTGTCTTGGAAGAGCGAGGTAGCCCTGCACAGGCTCAGGTGGTCCATCGTCCTGACCCCACCTGCAAGGCTGGCTGCCTCGAATCTCTCAGGGGGACAGGGTGGGGTGCGTGGGAGTACAGAGATGAAGGATGGAGATGGTAACGATGAGAGAATTTGAACTGTGCAGGGAATGGGGGGTAGGGGGACAAGATAGGAAACCTCCCCGCTGTCCTGGAACGTCGAATAACCACCCATTTCTTAGAGACCTTCTTGGTTTGGACTGAGCACTAAGACGCTTGCATATTAGGTACGGAGGTGACTTCGGGAAGGACAGAGGCCTGGAGGTGCTTGCCTACTACTGGGGGAGCCAGGCACTTAGGAGGAATTATGAGGTACCCGTGCCTCACTCCTCTCAATCTTTTATTTATTTATTTAGTTAGTTAGTCAGTTGCACCAGGTCTTAGTTGTGGCAGGCAGGCTCCTTAGTTGCGGTCACCTGCTCTTGAGTTGCAGCATGCGCACTCCTTAGTTGCAGCAGGCGGGCTCCTTAGTCGAGGCATGCAGGCTCCTTAGTTTTGGTATGCAAACTCTTAGTCGCAGCGTGCATGTGGCATCTAGTTCCCTGACCAGGGATCAAACCCGGGCCCATTGCAGTGGGAGCGTGGAGTTTTTACCACTGTGCCACCAGGCAAGTTCCCTCCTTTCAATCTTGAAAGACTTAGGTTGAGGGAAGAAAGCCAGACGCAAAAGGCCACGTCATGTATGACTCCCCTTGGATGAAATGTCCAGAATAGGCAAATCCATAGAGACAGATGGTAGATGAGTGGTTACCAGGGCTGGGGGCACAAGCATGATGGGGAAAGACCACTGAATGGGTCCGGGTTTCCTTTTGGGGGGATGAACATGTTTTGGAACTGGATAGAGGTGGTGCTTGCACAGCATTGTAGATGTCCTAAATGCCGCTGAGTTGCTCATTTTAAAACGGTGAGTTTGATGTTATACGAATTTCACCTCAATCAGAGGAAAAATAAAAACCTCACAGGCAAAATCAGGCAGCTGTTTGCCAAGGGTTTGCTCTGGGTGCATCTTCCTGCCGCTCGCGGAGCTCGGGGCTTGTTCAGTGCTGGACCTCAGGCGTGGCCGCCCCTCTGCCCCTTCCTCCCCCAGTACCATCCTGCTCTACCACATGATGGCCTGGGGCCTGGCCGCACTGCTCTGCGTAGAGGGAGCATTCATGCTGTACTACCCTTCCGTGGCCAGGTAAGCCGGGGCTCCCAGCAAGCCCACTCCCCCGATGCCTGGACCCCCACCCCCCCGCCTCTCTTGCAGGAGACGCCCGGGCGCTGACCCCGAGCGGGCGGGCAGGCCATCGTCCTGGATCTGTGCAGCTGAGAGCACAGTGGCTGGCACCTTGAGTTAGTGTCCCTGCCTCTGCCTGTCCTGTGCGTGTGGGTCGGTGTTGTGCGCGGTGTGGATTCAGAGCTGGGGGCACGGCTCCCCTGTACCAGCCTGTGTGCCAGCCTCCAGGCCTGTCCCCCTCCAGACGGATGCAGCCTTCCCCTGCCCACTGTTTATTTTTCATTCTTCAAACCAGCTTCCTCTGGGAGAGCAGGTAGGTGAGTTGAACGTCCCAAGAATGAGTTGAAGATGGCTGGAAGACACAAAGGGTCACTCACTCTTGACGAGCTTATTTTAAGCCTTTGCTGTCTGCACTTTCTCACCTCTCTCCATCCTGTGCTGTTCTGAACACAGACACCGGGCGATGTGGCCTCTGAAATTGTCTCAGGCATTTCTTCAAGTTTAAAACCCCATCAGTGCAACCATTTGTGAAGCCTCAAGGTCCCTCCAAGGATATATACTCTAATTTTCAGTGGAAAGCTGGAAAACAGAGGTTGGACATTATCTCTTTGTCTGTGATTTCAGGGCAGTGTACACCCAGGATCAGCACAGCGCAGCCCTCAGGACAGATCCTGCCCTCTGCCCTGCTCTTGTAAATAAAGCTTTATTCGCACACTGCCGTGCCCATTTGTGTATGTATGGTCTATGGCCGCTTTACACGTTAGAGCTGAGTAGTTTGACAGAGGCTATGAGGGTTCTGCAGGCTAAAATATTGACTATCTGCTCCTTTACAGAAAAAGTTTGCTGACCTGTGGTGTAGACCGTTTCTGCCCCTTCTTTTTCGATTTCTTGTAGCCACTCACTCAGATGTCTCCACGTTGGTGTTGCTTTGTGGCCTCTGTGTAGATCCCTCCAAACAGCCCACTCTCCCCAGGAACCCTAAAAGGACAAATACAGAGTTAGCAGCTGTTACAGACGGATGCGCTTAATTGGAAAGGGAGTTTTTATCTCTGGCCTCCACCTGTGAGATCCTGGGGACGTTGCGTCTGAGCGCGAGGGAGCCATTGCTGCAGGACACTCAGGAACGCCAAGGTGCCCCGCGGTCTCCACGAGGTCGCCCCCCTGAAGCATCTCCATCCTTCCTCATATCCATCCTCAGAGCCCACGACGACCCAGAGCCCTTGGCGCTCTGCAGGCTGCCACCCTCTCTCATTTGTTCCTTACGTTCAGTATGGGCACCCGAATCTCATCTCTTCCCCCTCTTGTTTCCCTTTCTCCCCTCAAGCCCTTCCAGACCACAGTTTAGCTTTCACAGCTGAAGAGGAAAGCTTCTGTTAAAAAGAAGGTAGCAAAAAAAAAAAATTAAATTAAAAAAAAGAAGGTAGCAACACAACATTGTAAGTCAACCATACTCCAATAATATACGGCTTTCAGGGTAAAAAACAAAACACGCAAACAAAAAAACAAAAAGAAGGCACCATCCTCAGGTGGTACTGTCATCCTTAAGGTAGCAAAGATGGGCACTGCATTTTTCTTACCTGTTTCCATGCACTTTCAGCCACTTTCCCCTCTGGTGTGAGCACTTCATACATATGAAAACGAGAGCAGTAGCATTTCTATCACTCCACCTTCCGTGGCCACAGGAGCTGTTCCCTCCTCTGCTTTTCCACCCTGTCTGGGGTCGGGCCTGGGCAACATCCCCTCTGCTTTGGATTCTCTCTTGCTGTTCGCCATTTTCCTCTATACTATGTGTTTGTTAACTGATAGCCCCGGCCTTGGTAGCATACCTGTGTGTGGCACCCCACCGTGTCCTGTGGTGATGGATGATTCTCAAGACCCATCAGTAGAAATCCGGGTCCACCTCCCCGAAAAGAACCCCTGAAATGATTACCTGTCACCATGACAACAGATATCCTGTGCAGTGTGAGGCTTGGGTATTTTGAGTTGGTCGAGGACAGAGCTTGGATCTTACGCGTGATGTCAGCCAGGCTTAGCACATATGTAGTAAGTGCCGAAAACCCAGCAGGTTCATAGGACGCCTTTGTCTTGTTTGAAAGACAAGTAGGGGGAGCCCCACTTGTTTGAGAGACCCGGTGGGGGAGTTGGGGGGGGGGATCCACCACCCCAGAGAGCCTTTTCCTCTCTTCACCTTTTCCCAGCAGGGAACTTTAAAAGCTCCCTGATTCACGAGACACACAGAACCATGACTGATCCTCTTTCTTCTGTGATTTATGCTTGTCCGCAGACGTGAGATATGAGTCAGGTTTCCTTCGGGCAGAGTCAGAAGTCGATCTGTGTGTTTCCTTCCATCTGGTCCTCTTATCTCGACTTGCAGATCTGGTCCTCTTATCTCGACTTGCAGATCTGGTCCTCTTATCTCGACTTGCAGATAAGTCGGTGTATCTCAGGCAAAGCCCCGGTTTTTTTCGAGAATGACCCGGCTTTCCTCCCTCAGGTGTGAGAGGGGTCTGGAGCACGCCATCCCCCACTATGTCACCACATACTTGCCTCTGCTGCTCGTCCTTGTGGCCAACCCCATCCTGTTCCGAAAGACAGTGACTGCAGGTAAACCGCAGGGAAGTGCTCTGGGGGCGAGGCCGCGGCTACGGCCCCAGGCCACGGGCTCTGATCATTATCTAGGACCACAGACCTCATTTGTCATCCTCCAGACAGGAGCTCAATACAGCTGGGGAAAGTGAGGAGGTTTAATAAACGATAGGGAGCGAGCCTACTCAATTATGGGCTGTACGAGTCCTTGGCCAACGTCTGCTAGCTCAAAGCCGGGACCAGGGGACTTTTCACGTCTGTCTGGGCTCATCCTGAGTCTGCCACTGGCGTGCCCCAGAGGACCCGAGTGGCCTTGGAAAACTGCAGAGGGGAGACGGGAGCAGGAAAGGAAAGGGCAGCCGAGGGGAAGGGATGGATGTGGACTGAGCCGTCCCGGGAGCCTGGGCCCTCCCGTGATGTCTGGGCCTGTGTCTTCTCCCACTTGGGCAGTAAACAGGAAGGAGAGCACAGGAAGTGAGTCAAATGCATCAGGAAGAACTGGGTGAGAGGGATCTTGTGAGTCAGCAGAATGCACTGGACAGACCTCTGGGCCAAGGCAGGGGACCTGCATTCCAGCCCCCATCCCATCCTCAAGGAAACGTGCCCCGAGGCAAGTCTCCAGGCCCCTCATGCCGCCCTGTGGGTCCCTCAGGGGCAGAATGAGAAGAAAGAAACACACAGAAAGGTCACTTGATGATGAGCTGTGGGTTGTGGAACTTTAACCTAAGTGAAATGCTCTACCACTAGGGAGAGAAACATCACTGCAGCTCTTTGGATCTCTCTTTGCATATCTGCATTTAAAACTAGTGTGCTGTACACCTGAAACTAACACAACATTGTAAATCAACTATACGCCAATAAAAATTAAAAACAAAAAACCCCTCCCCCCAAAAAACTAGTCTATTAAATATAGCTTTTTTTTTTTTAACAAAATTGCATTAAAAAATAGTGATTTGATTACATCAAACAAATGGAAATGACTTATAGAAAAAAGACTGGAAGGAAATACACTAAGATGCTAACAATGGTTATCTCTGGGTGAACTATGGGTTATCAATTCTTTTCTAAACTCTTTTATATTTTCCAACTTGTCTACAAGGATGTCAAATCTTTCAACATTTTAAAATAGTGAGCATGCATTATTTTTATAGTAAAAAAATATAAACCGTAAACAAGTATAGTTCCCGAACTACTAAAATCCAGATAAAATCCAGAGTGTAGTTAACAGCACTGTACCAGTGTTGATTTCTTCATGGTGACCAATATGACTATGGTTGTGTAAGATGTTAACTCTGGGGACAGCTGGGTGTAGGTATACGGGAACTCTCGGTACTGTCTTTGCAAATCTTGTGTAAATCTAAAGTGATTTCATGGTAAACGTTTAAAAACTCGATATTGCCGTGAGTCTCCAAGAAGTCCCACGTGGAGGTAGTGAGGAAAGCTCGGCAGGGTCTTGCTGGGCGTCACGCTCTCCTGACTGTGCTTCGGAGCTCCCACCTGCTTTACTGCCCTTCCTTTGCACGCGGGAATCGTACATAACGAAATGACGTGCTGTTCCCTCTGCTCTTTACAGTGGCCTCTTTACTAAAAGGAAGTCAAGGAGTTTACACGGAGAACGAGAGGCGGATGGGAGACGTGATCAAGACCCGATTTTTCAAAATAATGCTGGTTTTCATTATTTGGTAACCTTTCTTCTTTTTTAAAAACTGTCCCTGGGAAGGGAAATGCAAACCGCCTGTCATTTGCTTTTCCAAGTGTGACCTGAAAGTTCCAAAGGGAAGAGTCTTTGGAGAGGAAATTTTTGAAACTTGTGCTAGGTGCCTTTGGAGGAAATGCTTGCGAGACAGGAAGGCAAGTCTACCATCCGTGAATTTCTGGAAAGCTATTCACATCTACTCAAACTACATAAAGAGCCCTAAGAACGAAAAGTCCTGAGTTTAGTTTTGATGCATCCCAACCATATGCCTCTGGAGTTTTGCCCCATCACTGGGGTTAGCATTCAAATCAAGTGCCTTCTAAATCCACCCATTTGCAGCAGTTTGTTTGTTTTTTTTTTTTTGCCACGCAGCATTGGAGTCCTAACCACTGGACTACCAGGGAAGTCCCTGCATCAGTTTTGACACCAGGATTCCTGTATCTGACAAGATACAAGGGCAAGGGCCCATCTTTAGTGTTATGACTCACCGCTCAGGCAAGAAGGGTAGAGAGTGGGACTTCCCCGGCAGTCCAGTGGTTAGCACTCCACACTTCCACTGCAGGGGACATGGGTTCCATCCCTGATTGGGGAACTAAGATCCCACAAGCTGTGTGCCACGGCCAAAAAACTAAAAATAATAATAAAAAAAGCGTAGAGAGCAATTTTCCTGTCCTCAACTGTCCACCCATCCCCCATTCCCCCCACCGCACCCCCCCCCCCCCCCCCCCAGGACCCCCGCCACCACCGGGCCAGCACACTACAGAGCCATCACTGTATTGGGCCACCGCACCCCCCCCCTCCCGCCACAGGTGTCCTGCCCCAGCGTTTCAAGTGGGTGTGCTGGGCATAGACCTGTAACCAATGCGAAATTGACTGGAATCAGGAAACACTTCGCTGTGGTGAAGCAATGCTTCGCAAGACAGAGCACGCCTCTGTGGTGTTAATAACTGATGTGATGTGAGCAGGTTTGTTTGGACAGTCTCCTACGAGAGACGTAAATTAGCTCCCTCTAAAAATACACTGAGCTTGTGGTTTCAAACGTCACCTCCCTGCCAACAATAACCTCAAAAAATTCAAACATAAAATGCCAAGATTTGTTTTGGTCTCCATCAAAACATTAGCTTACTCTTCAGAGGAAGGATGAACTCTGGGTTATTTGACATGTGCTAGAACCTTCCACCTGATGTGGTGTTGAGTGCGACCATCGGAAGGATATGTTGGTCTCTGCTTTGGGCTGAGAGGGGTGGCATGTCTTACGTCAGATTCTTGGTGTGCTGCGTTCTCCTTGCTGCCAAGCAGGCAGTGCCCTCGCCCCAGGACTTCTAGGTCTCGGGAGGCATGGTCCCTGACCCTCAGCGTTAAAAATGAATTATGGGGGCTTACCTGGTGGCACAGCGGTTGAGAGTCCGCCTGCCGATGCAGGGAACACGGGTTCGGCCTCTTGGGGCACAGAGAAAGAAAGAGAAGATGTAGGATGGGACATAAAGAAAATTAACCAGTGTACATCTTTCAGAATTCAGAGTTCTGTTGATATGGGCCATAAAAAAAAAAAAAAAAAAAAAAAGAATTATGTCACATGTTCTCTTCACCTGTGGGCCATTTTCTTTCTAACAGTTGGGTGTCGAATATCATCAATGAAATCCTTTTATTCTATCTTGAAATGCAACCAGATATCAATGGAGGCTCTTTGAAACAGGTCAGAAATGCAGCCGAGACCACGTGGTTCATGATGGTAGGTCCATCTTAATTTAAAATGTTCTCCCTAAAGAAAAAGAAAAAAACAAAACAGAAGGGATAAAACCACTCAGAAGTATGATCTACATGTTATTTAAATATGCAGGGAGGGCTTCCCTGGTGGCGCAGCGGTTGAGAGTCCGCCTGCCGATGCAGGGGACGCGGGTTCGTGCCCCGGTCCGGGAAGATCCCACGTGCCGCGGAGCGGCTGGGCCCGTGAGCCATGGCCGCTGAGCCTGCACGTCCGGAGCCTGTGCTCCGCAACGGGAGAGGCCACAGCAGTGAGAGGCCCGCGTACCGCAAAAGCAAACAAACAAAAAATAAATATGCAGGGAGTTGAGTAGGTTCCTGGGATGCTTACATCTGGCCTGGGTCCACGAGCTAGCTATTTTCATTCAGTGTTGGGATCGTTATTAAATGGATATGACTCTGGTAAATCAACTTGGCAAGTGAATCAAACCTTTCAGGCAGATTTAAAATATCAGGGAATTTCTCTTGAAGAAATGTTTCAGACTGAAAAAACCATAGGGATGTAGGTATTGCTTATAACATTGTCTGTAATTATAAAGCATTATAGATAACCCACATTGTTTTAAACAAAAGGGAACGGTTAACGACGGGGTCTTTGATCTTGAGGAATGTTTTGCCGACGTTGAAGATGACAGTGTAAAAAAATGACAATCGTGAAATCTAGCGTTAAGTGAAAAATGCAAGATCTAAAAATTATACTGATTTCAACTACCTAGTAACACGTGCATGAAAAAATATTGGCGAGAAATACACAAAATCATAATAAGCTGGAAAGAGCATGGGTCGTTTCCCTCAGTGTTTTCATTATATCGCATTTCCAAATACAAAGAGCCATACACGAGCTGTTAGTGGAGAGATGCACGGTGCCCTACACAGCATTAAAATGTATGTTGCTTCAGAGTCGGGGGAAAGCTGATGCAGGAGGATGAGACCCGCATTAACTGCCTCCACCCCTGCCTGTGCTGTGGTCACGTGCAGGGACCACACGTAAGCAGAGTTTCCTAGACTGACTGTTAGGCTCAGGTGCCTTTGTGCAGTCACATGCTGCCAGGGGCGCGAGGGGCAGGGCCCCGAGTCCCTGCGAGGGAGCACGGCCACGGACCAGAGGTGAGACAGCCCGGCTGGGCTGCCCAGGGCCTTCCCTCTCCCGCCTCCTCCCTGGTCTGACTCAGGTCCTCTCCCCACCCCACCTCCTGTGTCTTCAGGCACCTTTGAGGGCCCAGCATCGCCAGCCAATCTGTCTCGCCCCACACCGGCCAGTGGGGCAGGTTGCAGTGAGGCCAGCCCAGCGGGCCCCGAGTCAGAGCACCCAGTGCTCTGATTCCCACGGTCCCACCCTGACTCACCCCTGTCTCTCTGTCCTCCCTGCCAGGGGATACTGAATCCAGCCCAAGGGTTCCTGTTGTCCCTGGCCTTCTATGGCTGGACAGGCTGCCGCGCGGCTTTTTGGGCTCCCAGGAAGGAGATCCAGTGGGAATCGATGAGCACCTCGGCCACCGAGTGGGGTCCCTCGTCCCCGAGGGGCTCCCGTGAGCCCTGGGAGAGCCCCGCTGCCGGGAAGGCAGTGCGGGCCGGCGGGCACACTTCCGACGAGGCCGTGAGCCTGCTGTCTGAAGGTAAGAGCCCCTCCGCCAAGGCAGGCGGACGGCGGGGCCCCTGGCTCCCCTGGCTCCCCTGGAAATGCTTTATAAACGGCCACGTGGCTGGTGCATAGCATTTCTGTCCTGATGTCTGGAACCTGCTTCAAGGCAAGAGTGGAAAGTGACAGCGTTAGGCCCGCATTGCATCATCCACCTCTCCTTTCACTATGACAGTGGTACCTTTCCTCTAGTTATTAAGCCTGTAGCCTTGTAATAATTATAAGTGGCTCCACCTTGGGCTGGACGGCCTTTCGAATATGAGATAAACTGCCACTTCAAACCTGTCCTGAACGTTTGCTGTAAGACAATGAATGGTACAACCTGACCTCTGCAGCTTTTAGTTGCAGCTTGGTCTGTCCACCTCATTCGGGGACATTTAAGGTAACACGCTGGTCGTCCAGTGCTGGCTCTTCTGATCTGCCCTTTTGATTTCAAGACTCTAGCACTGTGGTCCTCAGATTGGTCCTGTTTTTAAACTCCTGTTCAGTCTGATTTGGGGTTATGTCTATTAACCCAGCCGACAAGGAGGAAGAAAGTTCAAGGCCCCGATAATGTTTCTCTAAAGATTGCCCTCTACTAAACCTATTACATACATTTTATATTTATATATTCATATATACTATTCATATATAAAAATAAATCTATTATATGTACTTTTCATTAAACATACTGTAACCTTATAATTTATCATTTGCTCTGTATTCTGAATTTACTATTACAGAAAGCTCACTTATATTCTAATCAAGATGGGTAAAGAGAGAGAAAAATCACTAGACCTATGATCCTTATTCCTAATGAAATCTCAGGGACTGTCATGGTTATGATAACTGATTAATTTTACCGTCCCTGGTCTATGCAGACCTTTATTCCCTTGAAAGATTCTTCTTGAGCAGATATTTTGCTGTTAGCATTGAGTAACAAGACTGGAAATTCGTTACAAGAAGCGGACACATGTTTGCAGCACCTCCTCTGGGGGTCAGGGGGTTGATTCCCACAAATGCTGCTTGGGGAGGAGGCCACCCCATGCCCTCCTTCTGTCCCCACTGGGGCCCTGAAGCCCCTCCCTCTTCCCACTTTATTACACTGGGGCTGGTTGAAAACGCTTTTAACCAGAATGCATCACTCTGCAGCCCATGTACCGCCTTGCACTCATGCTTGACCACTGCACGTGGTAAGGGCCCAACAGTCGTTTGTAATAATTATGTTAAATTACACATTTTTGATGGGAAATTAGTTCTAAAAGGCCTAAGAGTAATTAACTGTAAGATGTAAAGACTTCTTAGACATAAGATATAAAGAATTCTTAGTAACATAAGAGTTGGGGTACTACGTCAAATATATCTCAAAAGAGCTGGGGAAAAAAAGAGCTCAGATCTTCTTAACCATCTTTTTTAGTAAGACTTTATAATGAATAAGCACTTTCTTTGAATAAAAGCAACATTTGTCAAGCTGGTTAGAAGCAAGGTGACCTATGGTCTAAGTATAAGGAATGGACTTGCTACGCAGGAGCCACGATGACACCCTCCAGGGAGGGCTAGTGGCTCCTGGGCCCAAGACTGTCCATCTCGGCTTCCTCCAGGTGAGCTGAGGACTAGCCCTTCCAGCAAATCTCATTCAGTATTTCTTGACCTCTAACAGGGTGCTAACGACAGTGATTTTCATAAGATTAAATAGATCTTTGTGCTATGTGCTTAAATAGTGCTGGGACACAGAGGGCATTCCATAAATGCTAACTCTAGTAAGCATACATAAATCCCATTACATATTCATAACCTGAGCGGAGACATGGAGCAAACGTTGGCGAGATAGAGAATGAGAGAGTCTGTGAAAATTTCCAGTCTGCGTTTAAAGTATGAAGGCAGAGCGATCTGGGCAAACGATGTGGATACGTGTCAGGAAACAAGCCCAGGGCAGAATGATCCCCTCGCAGGAGGCTCCTGTTCTTATACCACAGGCTGTATACGCTGCTGCCAGAACCCTCAGGAAACGGCAGCCTTCTGTCTACAGTGGTAATCTTGGAAATGAGATACAGCTGGCTTGGTCTTGGGCCGTTTCCTTTCGCCTCCTTTCCAGCCACTTTGCTTTTAGTCTCTTTAGTAAAGGTAGGGAGCTACTCATAATACAGAAAGTACTATTACGTGTGGGAGAAAAGCCCAGAGATGCAAACTCGCAGTAGTAAATACAGTTAGGCTTCTCCCTGTTTGCATTGGTTAAGATGAAGCTTGAGTGGTTTATCATATCCGATTCACTTCGAGGCCAACAGGCTTACACTGAGCCTCCGATAGGAAGTATCTGACGTGGTGTCTGGCACTTACCAGGTACTTGACATAAGTCAACTGAGTGTGAACAAATATTCATCGAGCCTCTGCAGTATGGTCAACAGCATTTTAGCTGAGGGGCGGGGGCGGTGTGTGTGGATTGTGAGTGTCCCTGGGAAGAGTATCATGTAGGAAACTTGCAAGTGTCAGTTAAGCAAAGACAATGCTGTATTTTATTCTAAAAAGTCTGACGCGTTAAAGGAACACAGAAAAGGCAGGGCCTCCGTTGGTGTTGGCGCATGGGTGAGGGTTTCTGGAGGAGGTGATGCTCAGACGGGGTCTTGCACCGCAGACGGGAATGGGAGAGGAGGAAGCCCGGAGGGCGCCCCGTGTGGAGACTTAGGGCAGAATGTCTGTACGTTGTTCAGGGGTGGCCACAGCGTGGGATTTGTGGGAAGCTGGAGAGGCAGGTCGGGAACAGATAACGAAGGGTTTTTACAGATTCTGCTAAGGAGTTTGCATTTTATCTAGTGGCCAGCGAGAGGCCAGTTAAGGTTTTTAAGTGGAGAGATGCACTCAGATTTGCTTGTAGGACTAGCCTAGTGAATGGATGTGGGAGAGTTGATTGGATGATCATGCTTCGTGACCATGGCAACAGCTAACATTGAGGGGATCTGTGCGTAATTCTCTGACAACTTCGTTCAAAATCGCATCTTTATGACAGAATTTCCCTTGGAACTAAAAGTCAAGAAAAAAGGGTACTTCTCACAAATAAGCAAAAACCTAGTTGGTTTTTATCTGGTGAGCGCCAGAAAACCTTAAAATATTATTTCCTCTGTCCATGAGCTTTACGAAGCCTAGGGTCAGATCTCTGGCCCTTCTTTAACAGGGACACTTTGTGCTCACAACGGAAAAGTTCAGGATCTGATGGATACTTTAACCTTACCATTGCCTTCAAAGGTTGGGGGGTGTATTTCTCAGATCTGCTCCCCTAGCCTTCAACGTCACCCTGGACCAGGTTCCCCCAAGCCCTGCCCACCGGCAGGGGGCACGGCTCTGGTGGCAGGGCGGGACGGCAGTGGAGCTGGGGGCGTGGTCACGAAGGGGGCACGTCTTAGGCAGAGGCCTGGCGGGGAGGGGCGTTGAGGAGAACAGGCCGTCCCTTGCGGTGGCCCAGGGGCGTGGCCACAGGGATAGGGGTGTGGCTGTGGACAAGATGGACCACAGGGTATAAAGGATTGCGTCAATGGGGTAGGGCCGAGACGCGGGGCATGTGGGGAGACGAAGGCGGCTGTCGTTAGAAGAGAGCACATGTAGTGCGTCCACGGGTAGGAAGCGTGTGGCCTATGCAGAACACAGTGGATGGAAGTGGGGGGGGGGCGTAACTATATGTCTGTCTGTCTCTCTCGCACGTCTTTTCTCTCCCAAGTGTCTTTCCCACAATTCCCTCCCACAATACCCTAGTCCTTGCACCATTCCCTCACCCACAATTGCCCTTCCTCTCCCACAACCCCTTGTTGTTCCCACAATTCTCCATCCTCTCCCACAACCCCTTGCTTTTCTCACAGTTCTGTTTCTCCCACAGCCCCCTATTGCTCCCACAATCCTCTTCCCACAATTTCCCATTTTCTGCCACAATTCTGGATTCTTCATGGTTTCTCACACATCTGTTGTGTTCTACAGTTCCTTTTGCTACTGCATCCCACCGCTCCCCAAATTCTTTTTCTCGGAGAGTTTTCTGTTCTCCAGCATAATTCCTTCCCTCTGACAATTGCCCGTCATCTCCCACAGTTCTGTCTCTCACAGCGCCTCTCTTCCACAACGGCTAGTCTCTCCCACAGTACTGTCTTCCCCATAATTCTCTGTTCTGCCTGGCAATTCCATATCTCCACCCCACCCACCCCCCGGCCCATCCAAGTTCCTGCCGTTTCCCACAGTACCCTCTCCCACCATTGCGTCTCTCCACATCTCTTTATCCTCCATCACAGTTTCACACCTCCCCAAATTCCCTGTTCTCTCCCACACTTCCCCGTTACCGTCCCCATTTCTCTGTTCTCTCATACACCTCGTTCTTTGTGATTCTCTCTGCCGTCACTTGCCCCTCCACGTACCACCAGGTGGCGCCATGGGTTGTGTTTGCCAGGGGCGTGTGGGAGGGAACACAGCCCAGGGCCTCCAACTCTCGGGCTGGCGGGACCCAATTCAACACCTTGAAGGGGACGCAGGCCCAAGGGTTGTACGCTCTCTATGGCTCATGCAGCTAACCACCTGGCTGGGATTTCTGATCTAGGGCCTCGAGGTTTTAAGGGATCCAAGAGCAAGAGCTGAGGGCACCGGGGCATCCAACATGGCTTCCCAAATGTCAGGTCTGCGTGGAGCCAGGAAGTTCTCGAGAACCTGCCTGGGCTTGCAAGGCTCCCTGCCGGGAGTTGCTAGGAAGACGCTCGGCCCTTGGGCACTGGGAGGTCGCTGGCGGCTGCATTTCCTGCACGCGCACTCAGATGTGCACATGCACCGACAGAGAATTAGTCCCTCACCCCCACCATGGCCTCTTTGCATTTGCTTCTCAGAGACTTTAAGACCAGACGAGAAAACAATTGGAAAGGCAGGCCTGCTGGAAAGCCCACGCTGCAAGCACCAGGCCAACTCGTTGCAGGCGGGGCTGGGGGCCAGGGGCGCGGGGCGGGTGTGTGTGTGTGTGTGTGTGTGTTTTCAGCGGCAGCGCTGGCGTCTGAAGCTCAGGGTTGTCGTGACACAAAAGGGACTCCTCCGTGGAGCCCAGGAACTCTGAAAAAGGGGGCAGAATATGTCCCAAAGTGTCAGGTCACGGGCCAGATCTTGATCCCGAGCCCCCGTGTCACCCTCCAACCCAGAGGCCTTTTGAAAAGACCACAGAAATCGCACACAAGTTCCCACGAGAGAACCGAGCCTTCGGGGAAGCGCCAGTGAACCCCTCCGGCCGGAAGCGCAGGTTCCCCGCTCCCACCCTCCCCGAGGGCAGCGCAGCCTCTCCTCGGAGCCGCGATGCCGGCCCTTCCCCCGTCTCCTGAATCCCTTTCCCGCCCCTTGGTGGGCTCTTCACGCTTGGGGCGGCTCCCTCCGACCTGTGTGCTCGCCGCGCGCCTCCCGCAGCGCAGGCCGCTGTGGGGTTTGGGCGGTGGTGGGGACGGTGGTGTGTCGGCCACGCGGCAGACCCCGCGCTTGCGTCCTCTTGGGTCATATCGTCACCTGTTCCTGTAGCTCCGGCTTCCCCAGGCATCTCCAAGCCCACAGAGTGCTGACGGCCTCTCCTTTTCCCCCTGCTTGTGACTCTTCTTACTGCGGGCTTGTTCCTGCCGGTTTTTATACGTTAGTCTCCATGAGTGCTCTGAGGTGCCTGCGCCGTGTCCCACGGATGTCAAGGCGGTGACCCCACGGTATTTAGCCATTCAACGTTAGTTTATCGTGCCGGGGGCTTGTTTAGGCACTACAGATACCGTGGTGACTGAGGTAGACAAATGCGCTGTCCACTGAGACTCTCCGTATGATTATATAATAATTATATCAGCATTTGTGAATGAAAGTCTCAAAGAACTGTACAATATTCAAGGCAGCCAGAAGTGCTGCGAAGAACAACACGTCAAGAGGGGGCAGGAGAGTGGCTGTAGATAGGCGCCCCAGACACCTCCTTGAGGAGGTAACATTTGAGTTGAGACCTGAATGCAGTGTGGGAGTGAGCCATGAGAAAATCTGGAGCACTTTGCGGGCAGAAAAAGAGATGTGCAAAGGCCCTGGGGCAGCACTGAGCTTGGATGTAAGAGAAGCATGTGCCTGGAGGTTGTGAGTGAGCAGAGGGACATGAGGGGCGGAGGCTGCAGCCGTCAGCGGGGCCTCTCGGTGGAGGGAGTTGGGATTTGGAGATGTTCCTGAAGGGCAGTCACCTGCCCCATGCACAGCTGAAAAGGCCACCCTTCTCTGCGTCTTCCTTCGCTGTATTCCTGACACACACACCCTAGAACCTGACACCCAGCAGGCAAACCTGGATATCTGTGGAGTGATATCCGTAGAAAGAACAATTTTGACATCTGTTGCAAAGATCTCCCACACCTTCTAAAGGAAGGCGTGTTGTTGGGATGATTAAACAGACCTCCAGGATTACTCTTTTGGCTGCAGTGATGTTTGCGTTCACTCTGATTGTTACCTACGTCCCTCCTCTTAAGTTTCAGTAAGAGGAGTCCTTGGGGCACCTCGTGGAATTGAGAGCCGGTGGCCGGGCGACCCTGGAGCCCTGTTGCCCCCGAGTGACCCCTGGGGCAGCTGTGCCCACCGTCACCACAGTGCACTGAGATCTCGGGCCCCTTAGACAGCGTGTCCCAGGGCTCCGAAACTCCCCCGTGTCAACAGTCTGTTTCCGTTTGGGCTGCAGCATCCACAGGGTTCGGCTGACATGCAGTGAGCTGCCCAGTGGCAAGGTTTGGAGGAAGGGAGGCAGGGTGCACCTCCCTTCAGGGAAGTCATACATCAGCTGCCCCAGATGATTCTGTAGGATTTTTGTCCTTCGGAATGATTTAACCACATGTGGATGAAAGTATCATGTAATTTTCCTTTTTAAATACGGACGGTTGTGAAGCCTGTGAAGGACGTTCTCAGACACGGACACTGTCACATGACAGTCTTTTTTTCCTCTCCAGGTTCTGATGCCAGCACAACTGAAATCCATATTGCAAGTGTGTCCCACAACGCAAAGGAGGCTGAATCTGTTCCAAAAGCCCAGGGAGACCTGTGAGAAGACAAGATGGAGGTCCAGACCCCGTCTTCCTCAGACTCCATGTTTCTCATCCCTTAGGACTGTGTTCCCGCCTGCAGTCAGCGCATTGCAGGGTGTAGCATCCCCCCAAATCTCACTCCCATCACCACGTTAGTGTATTCCCCAAGATCCTCTTTGTGGTAGGAGGGATGATCCGTGAGCCTGCGCTTGGGGATGGCAGGGGGAGTCTTTCCAGATCAGACACTCTCCAGACTTTCCATTGACATTAGTTTTTCTGATCTGGCTGTAATGTAAATGCCAGATCCAGGTCCTTGGAAAAGTTAATAAACTAGCTGTGTCCGAGCTCCCAGCCTGACTTGGATTCTGTCTGAACAACACCTCCAGCGAATGGTCTTGAGTCAGATAGTGATGATGCCAAAAGGCCACGAGAAGAGGCAGCAGGACCGACGGAGCACCGAGGAGCAGCTGCACAGTAAGCTCCTTATCCACCACTAGGGGGCAGCGGAGGACAGGCTTAGACCGGCAATTTAGTCCTCGGTCCTCACGTTGCGTTGAGCAATGATTGAGTCTAAGGAATCCTTGGGACCTGACTCATGCTCAGATCATTGCCTACGTTTCCATCTTTCCATCAGTTGATATACAGATTACATATATAAAGTATACATATATAATTATATAGAGTTGTCCTTTGATATCCAAGAGAGATCTGTTCTAGGACCCGCACGGATTTCAAAATCCAGAGGCCCTGGTCTACACCCATGGGGGGTCTTCCACATCCACAGGAGCCACGGGCCGGGGGATGGGCAGTGCAGACGGTCGGCTGTTCATAAAATTTGTATACTATAGATATTGAACATATACAAGTGCATATATATATATATATATATATATATATGTATATACATATACATATATGTATATATATATATATATATATATATATATATATCTGGGGGCAAAAATACTGTGTATACTATTCATTGGAGACGTAAGCCACCTAGGTAAGTCTATCGAAAGGCAAGGCACCATTTCCTCAGGGCACTGCAGTCAGCTCTGCCATGTGACCCTCGTTTATATCAAGACTAGGACTCCATCCTGCTCTAGAAAAGCTGTCCAGGATGCTTCTGGATTTGTGCTTTTGGAGTCATGTGGCCACAGATGGATTCAGAGCATCCTGTGACTGTGACCGTGGTATCCAGGGCTGCGTGCTCCTAAAGATGGACCGACGTCCCAGCCACCTTGACCCAAAGTGTCCAGCAGGTGTGAAGGCGTTTGAACTTCCCAGGTGTCATCTGCGTTCTTAATCTCTGCATCGACATTCCATCTGCCCCCAGCATCAGAAGCCTGTTCTCTGAGGACTCCCCATGCTGAATGAGGCACAGCCTCAACCCCACTCTAGAGCAAAGCTGCCAGCTGCTCACTTTCCCAGGCCCCCTCGCAGCTAGAGCAAAGCATGGGCCTGGCAGAAAATCAGATTCATGTCCCAAGTCTAAGTTGGAAGCTGGTGCCCAAGGCAATGGGCCGTGCAGAAGCACCGCTGGAAAGGGGTCGGCAGCTGGTGCGTCTGCTTTGGAAGGCATCCGGGGTGTGCTTTCAGGGGCCAGCCCAGTGTCCAGTATCAAGGTGTGGGCAGCTCCCGGCGCCGCGTCTGTACCCGGTGTTATGTGTATGGGCCCGATCCTGCAGCCGAACACGGCCCCCAAGCCTGGTTCTCCAGAGACTCCCCCCGAGGTGTTCAATGTCATCCTCACCCATTCTTTTGGCTCTACATTAGCCACAGTCAGGTTCAGAGCTTGCACGTGAGAACCCAGGCTGCCGTGACTATGTGGTTAAAGGGATCTCTCTCAGTAGATGGGGTGTCAGCATCGCAGCTGGCAGGGTGGTTTCGATTGGGATGGAGGCAGAGTGAGACCTTCACGTGGCTACGTGCCACGCCCTAAGCTACACCTGGGCACTGGGGACAGAGATGCTATCAGTCACTCCCGGGAACAACAAACGAGCACAGCAGATCACGACAGACCACGCCTAGCTTTAAGCAAGTTCCCTGTAAGGCTGGCTGCTGCAGGGGGCTGCTATGTTATTGTTTTGTAGACGGATAAGGGGAAAGATCTAGGGGAGAGGAACCGATGGTGATGGGAGATGGGAAGGTTCTTGAAAAGGGGAGGGAACTGGGACCCAGAACCAGGAGTTTGGACGTGACAGGTGTAGCTGGGAGTGTAGCTTGGGTGGAAAGATAAGCCTGCTCCTATCAGGTGGCTTCTGTTTGATTTCAATTTATTGGCCAGTTTATTTACCACACCGTAAGAAACGTTTAAATGAGTCTACTTATTCCCCCTATTCCAAAGATACCCTCTTCGTCGTTTACAGTTGTGTTTCTGGTGGCCGTTTCTCTCAAGAACTTTGCTCTAGGGTAAGTATATTCCTAATAGGAGTCCCCATCCCCCAGCGGATTAACTTCAAGTTTTAGGAGAAGGTAATACTGTAACAGTCCCTGCTTCCTTCCACCATGGGTACCGCCCCCTGCCCTCCCCCACCCCGAGGCTCCCCAAGCCCTCCCCCATCACAGGTCCCCCTCCCCGCGACCCCCCACGTGGTCCTCCAGGTGGAGCTGCATCTTCTTTTGCTTACCTTGCAAATGGATGAAGACACTTGGGAGAAAAAGGAGCCAGACTGGAAGAAAAAAAACAAAAACAACATTCCACCCAATTCTGAGTCTTTTTGTAAGGGTAGTTATCTGCTTCCCACCCCCTCCCAGCCCATTTCATGCATCTCACCAAGTGATTTCCAGGCTTCCACCAACACCAACAGTGAACACCACCAGCGTCCACAGGTGCACAGAAACCTTTCTGTGAATATGAAGAACACCTCAAGGGCCCTTTAGGAACAGCATCCAGACGTGGGCAGTTGGAAAAAAAAAAAAAAAAAAAAGGTCTCTGTGCAGTGAGGGGAAACTTGGGATTCCCGAAATAAAGTGGGAGCCTCAATGGACAAAACATTTTTAGAATGACGGCAGCAATGGGTTCCATGCATCTGAAGATGAAAGTTGGACAACCTGGATTCAACCCAGAAACCCCTTCGAAGCTATGAATATGCCACCAGCACCGCTGCTGAAGCCACCAAAGCCCGCGTCCCACACGCATCTATCCCGGGAAGCTCTGCCCCGCGCTGTGCAAGCCCACTGTGTTTGCTACAAACGTCTCCCCGGGGCCTCCCCGTGGCTTTAGCAGCAGGGCTTGGGGTGCTCAGAGCTTCACCCCAAATCCACCGTGTGGGAACACGCTTGGTCAACTTGGCAAGACTTAAAAAAAACAAAACCAGGCAAGGCTGAACCCCAGACAACACTGGGGCAGAGGGAGGAAGGGGTGGGCCAGCCCCTGGCTCTGTTCTAGCCCAGGATCAAGCTGGGATTAGAGGAAATGGCACCACGACCTTCTTTTGTGACTCATGTGTACAGCCAAACGCAGCCCGTCTCGCTGCGTCTGCCTACCACGGGGACAGCAGCTCAATTCAATTATGTCACATCCGTTCACTGATGAAAGTGGCATCAATGGAAACACCTGGCCAGGGCTGGCACAGAGCAGACTCCGTCAACGTTTCCAGACGTCTGTCTGCATTGCGCCCAGTGTCTGCTCACCAGTATCCTACCACCTTAGGTTCTGCTAACTACTCAAAGCTCATCCTTGAACTCCAGCTCCCAGCAAACCAACCCCACTTGACAGGAGAAAATTCATCCGCTTTGACTTTCTCCAACAGCCAGCCGGAAACACAGTAACACAAAGGAAACGTACTAAAAAGCATGCTGCTCCTTTTATATCGTAGCGGGGCAGCTGACCCTCCTGCCATCGCGACCCCGAAAGCGGCCCTCCCATTTTTTCCTGGAGAAAACACAGAGCTCCGTCTACACTCAGGGGTGTCAGCGTGGGCCCCAGAGGTGCCGACCAAGACGAAGAAAGCACACCCACCAAGTTCTCTATCAAAATAGAGCAATTTATTCAAGACACTGAATATGATGTTGATTCTCTCTTGAAACAAATGAGCTATGACGCACAAGGTGATTCTTTCTGGGAGGGCGAGAGGGTGAGGGGCGGTGGGGGAGAACGAAACAGGGGCCGTGTGGATGGAACAGGATCTGGAGAACGCGGACAGAAGCACATCTGGCTGCACGTCTGACACAGACAATAAAAACCGCAGAAGCCAGAATTCACCTCAGTGAGCGGCGGAAGGAACGATTCTGCATTCGGCAAGAAACACGATTAAAAAAAAAAAAAAGGTGGAACAGAAGGTTAAAAGAGACAAGTAACAAGGAACAAACGCAGACCCTTACGCCTGACAAAGTGCACTTCACGTGGCTCCAAGATCTATTTTTAGAAAGACAAAACGAACGTCACGTTCTGGGTGTCCTGTGGGGTCAGATGTGCCCCGTGGGGCAGCATCCCTTTCCCAGGTGTGCACAGAATGAGTTCTCAGTCACTGCAAACCCAACCGAAGATTCCGGGGAGGATCGTTGTGTTACTCCTGCTTTCAGAATCAAGGTCCCATTTGGTCACTGAGACTGAAGCATTTACTTCCAAGTGTTAGAAGCTGTAAACGATGTCCAACGCTAACACGAGCCACGGGGCACCGATGACAGGGACGCGTCCGCTGAGCGCTGGCTGGCATGGTGCAGCTGCTGGGCAGCGTGTGTGGCTCAGGGCACGGCTGCCGTCCTGCTGAGAGCGGGGATGGGTTTCCAGGGGCGCTGGCTGCCTCCTCATCTTGCCTCCCTGGGGCCCCTGGGAGGCTCCCTCCCAGTGGCCGGCCGAGGACGCCAGGAACGCGGACGGTCTGCCTTCCTTAGCCTCAGGTCACTGCCAGGCCAGGGATCAAGCCCCCGTGTCAGTGGCCTCACAGCCCTCGGCTCCAACCCGGCAAGTCCCAACTGGTTCAGATTTACCAAGAGGCTAAAGTCAGCGCTTGGAGACCCTGGGGACCGACCGTCCGGTGAGCACTGTGTCGCAAACCGACTGTCCTCACCCGTCAGCAGGCTTTGGCTTGTCAAACTCAAACTGTGTCCTGACCCTGGACAGCTGATGCCTGCAGGGGTGACACATTTTCATTGGGCGAGGGGGTCCAGATGGTGTTCGTCTAGATCCCCCCAAACTGCACCCCAAACCTAGTAACTTCTTGGTGGCAGGGCATTACCAGTGTACCCGGGGATGTCTGCCATCTTCACAGATGGCAGTGGAGACTCTGGAGAACTTTGATCTTCTTAAAGGCCAAGCGTTTAGGTAACAGATCCCGAATAAAATGCTCCACTCATACATAAACAGAGCACTTGTTGGTCTACTACAGACGGGGCTTGAATAACTCGCAGATCCATGGAGGCCCATTAATGATCCGAGAAAGATGAATGCACTCTGGCTTTTGAGGCTGGTCCTGGGACAACCCAAGTTTTGCAGGAAGGCCTGGTCTGCTCTGCCCGTTAGCTTTTGACTCCACGGACAGACAGCACCCTCTAAGTGACATGGGCCTTGTTGCTGGAACACACACACACGGCTGCACCCTGCCTGCTGCCAGCCCCCCGGGCCCGGCCCCCTGCCCCAGCCCGGCCTGTGCCTGCAGGAAGACGGATGAACCCAGAGGCCCTGTCTTCTGCTGCTTCCCCCGCTGCTAATTTAAAAGATGGGTCAGCGTCGGGTTATGACAACAAAAGTACAAAGGTCACCTGATCCAATGAAAGGAAACTCCTCTAGGAACACAAAGCCACGTTTAATTTTTTAAAAACAGTAAAAAGATTCATTATTACAAAAAGAAAACCTTTCTCCTCCTCTGTTGCAAGAGGAAGAAACCAAGAAGAGGACAGAAATTATTAGTGACACTCTACCTACGGAATTCACCTTCAGGACGGAAAACCTCTCTCCCTGTTCGTTTTTGTCGTTATTAGACCCAGTGAGATCCTGGAGCCCGTCCAGTCAGCTGTGCAAGGACCGGCCAAGGTGCTCTTGGTGGGACCACAGGAGGCCCCGCGGCCTGAACGATGCCAGGCAGCATCTGGCCGAGTGGATGGCTGTTGACGGCCCCTTCCACGCCGCTGGTCCTGGGAACACTTCTTGGGTCCGAAGGCACGCTTCTCCAGGTCTCTCCTGCCGCCTACTATGTGGTCAACACACCCTGAAACATGCCAAGGTCGTCTTCGAGCTGGAAGGGCCCGGATTTTCCTCTCTGGCCGCAGAACAGTCCCAGCGCCGACCCCAGAGCTGGCCCCTTCCCACACAGATTCCTCACTGCCCTCGAGAAGTTGAAAGTGAAGGGAAAAAGCTACCTCAGACCCTGCCTGTGTCCTCCTAAACTTTTGTTTTTTTTTTAAAATATGAATCACACAAAGCTCTCTATGTCTGATGGCCATTTTAGGATTTTAAAATTGTTTTAACATAAAAATATTTTTTTTTCTCCAAAAATACTCTGGGTTCTTTCTCTTATAAGTCACTTACTTTTTTCTTCCTCCCGTAAAAAGTCCCCCTGGCCCCCTGCCTTCTTACATAAAGCACTTATTATGCGCCAAAAGTGCCCTTGAGACCTAAGATGGGAAGCAACTATGAGGAAGGGGCGGAGAGAGTGCGCGAGGGGGAGAGGGGAGGGGAGGGGAGGGCAAGAAAGCCCCGCCTGTCAGAGACTCTGTGAGGGCGTGATGCCAACCGAGACCACCAAGGAAGGAAGGAGGTGGAGGGGGCAGGCGACATCAGCAAAGAAGCAACAAACCCAAAACAGTTTCCACCTCAGACCCAAGGCCCCCAGACGACAGGATTCCAGCCCATAGAAAAACCACGTGACAGAGTCTAGAAAATAGAAAGTGTTGGGATTACAAAGTTGCCCATTTCATCCGTACAAACTGGTCTTTGAACATCCTTGTGAGAGTAACTGTAGTGTCCAAATTTTTAGGAAGGAAAAAAAAAAAAACCCCACCACGTGAGGAGTTCCCCACCCCCCTTTTGGTTTATCACAGCATTTTTTTTCTTTTTCTTTTTGGCACAGGTTGTTTTTTTTTTTCTTTTCCTCTCAGCCATCAGAGCCTGTCTGGATGGAAACCAACCCGTGCACCGTCTAGCTGGTGGCTTCATGCTTCCCAGGCTGAATGTTCCAGGTGGAAACCATTCTGTCCCCCTTTGATATGACTGTGTGTATGTTTTTGTTTTAAACTTCTTGATAAAGATTACAAAAAAATAGAGACTCCTGTGGCCAGGGATGAGTTGATTTCAAAGTACACTCTAAGGTCAAGTTCGTACAGCTTTGGAGCTGACAGGATCGTGTTTGAATAGTGCTACAACCCCACACATTCACTGCTGGTCCATTAGAATTCTCTTCTTGTTTCTAAAATATTTCGTGTTTACTTTCGCAGATCTAAGACACACACCTGGAAGGAAAGAGAAAGCTCCTGTTATCTTGAGACACGACACAAGACGCCTTTAGGGCAGAGGATGGCAAACGGCCTATGGACCAAATCCAGCCTGTTACCCACTTCTGACAAAGTTTTATTGGTACACGGTAGAGAGGGTTCAGAGCATCTCTAACGACAGACTAACGTCTGAGCATCTGACCAACCAACCCCAGGCAAACAGGACAGAGGGGAACAGCCAGGTCAAGGGCTATGCTAGGAACTAATGGGGTGGCCACAGCCATCGGCAGGTGTCACAGACCAGACACTGACATGGCGGGGCAGAGGGCAAATCACGCCTGAACACACATTTGGGGGCCGGGCTGACATCTGGCCAGCCAGCCCATTGCCACCTGCCCTACAGCTCATGGCAATTCCAAGTGCAGGCGTGAATCCAAAAGCTAGACATCTTAGGGGATCAACATAGGGCCACTGGGACCCCGGAGACCTGTGGAATGCCAAGTCGGGCCTTTATCACCAGAGGGCCCAGCAGGCTGGGAGCCAAGACAGGACCAAGTTACTCAGCCTCGGCACCTGCGCTCCTTGGGGCCGGTCACGTCTCTCCTGTGGGCATCCCGTGCGCTGTAGGAGGTTTGAGCAGCAGCCCTGGCCTCCGCCCACCAGATGCCAGTAGCCCCCCGACCAGACCGGTGGCACCCAAAACGCCTCCAGACATTGCAGATGTCCTCCAGGGGCAGAATCACCCCTGTTGCGGACCACCAATTTCACCGAGAAAACGTCATTCAGGAAGTCAGAGAGACGGCTGCTCCCGGAGGCGGTGCCAGCCCAGAAGTTTCCTTCACCAACACACACTGGGCGCGGCGCTCGGAGGCCACCACAGCGCCGGAAGCCCCCGCAGGTATCAGGGGTCTGACTTTTCGCGTCTCCACCGCCGAGCCCTCCGCCCCCCAGGAAACTACGGGTGCTGCTTACGGAGCCGTCCGACGCGCTGGCGCCCACTTTGTCCCCTCGGGCGTTCCAGCACACCTCGAAGATGCCGCCGGTGCCTCGGTAGCTGTGGACGAGACTTCCGCTCTGCAAAGCAAAGCCACCATCACTCGCGATGCAGAGCGCCGACGTGGACCCCCAGGGCGTCAGCACAGAAACTTTCAAACACAGAAGCTAACAGAGTTTTCAGTGGCCGTAACGCGCCTCTCAGACCTGCTGCCACGGGGGGCACAGCTGACCTACGGCAGCCCGCGGAGTCGATCTAAACATGTTGCAGCCGAGGTCACGCCTCCCAGGGGTCATTCCCGGGGGCCAGCGACTGAGGGTGGCGGGGGGACTGAGGCAGCCGGGGAAGGGGCACGTCAACAAGTTCACGCATGTGTTTATATTTAGAGAAGGTGTCCATCGCACTGAGGATTAAAGAGACCCTCGACATGTCTTAAAGAGTTATGTGACTTATAAAAAAAATAAATAAAGGGGTAAAATGATTTAATGACTTGCTGACAGCAGGAGTTACCTAACTGATGATGTCATTTCAGAAATCCATCCATCACTATTTCCAGCAAGAGCTCCATGAACAGACCGCTACACGTTAATGTCTGTTTTCCGGGTGGCCCATCGGGGGCTCTAAGGCTGGCCTCGGCACCAGGCTGGCTCCACGTAAGGGCCACCGTCGCCTCTTACTCGCGGAAAAGACATGAGCATGTGAGGCGGCTCCTGGGAAGCCTGAGGTCTCAGTGGACCACCCTCGGGCACCCCCCACCCTGCCCCGCCAGCTACCGTGGCTCCCGCACCGCCCCCCTGCACCAGCCACAAGGGGGCGTGGGCTTGAGAAAGTACATTCATCCAAATGCCACCCAGGCCTAAAGGAATCACGAAGGAGCGTGGGAACAAACAGGAGGGGAGGGATTTCCCTGGCGGTCCAGTGGTTAGGACTCCGCGCTTCCATTGCAGGGGGCACGAGTTCAATCCCTGGTCGGGGAACTAACATCCCGCGTGCTGCACAGGGCGGCCAAAAAATACAAAAACAAAAGACAAAACGGAACAAACCAAAAAAAAAAAAAAAACCCCAAAAACCAGGAGAGGAGAGGCCACTTCATCCATCCTGAGGCCACACAGGATGGATCGCTGGCTGGCTGCAGTGATCCCTCCCATAGCACATTTCTCTCTTCCATTAGCAGGAGACACAAGAGCCCAGTATCCTCAAACACCGTCTCCTTTTACTTCTGTGACAGCATAACCAACAGGGACACTCTTGCTGCTACCCAAACATAAAACACTTCCCTTCAAAAAATCAAAATGCCATGACAACAGCCAACGAATATGCCCCATGGTCCTCGATTTGTTCCCTGTAGAAGCTACAGAAGGTGATGTGGAGCAGAGGCGGTCAGGGCTGGCCTCCCCCCGGACGGCCGTTCCCCCTGGAAAGCTCCGATGGAACGACACTTCTGACTTAGACCTCAGTACCCACAGGGCAGCGTCTCGGGTGGGAAGATGACTGGGTTACGGTTTTCCAAGGTGACTCCTCGTGCCCAAGAGAAGGAAGTGGCAGGTGGAAGGCTTACCTGCCAAGGACTCCGAAAAAGTAACGAGTCGATGGGCGTCCCTGGCGGCGAAGACCGCCCGCCCCCACGGAGCACAGGGCAGATGACACTGGGTCTGGGGTCCACCCGGGGACCTGGGGTTTGTGTCACGGCTCCGCGTCTGAGGTGAGGCATTCCTGAGCACACACTCATTCCCTGGTTGCTGTTCCGGGCGTGGGCCACCAAAAACACGACTGTGGGGGCGCTCCCTCTGGAGAGGACTGGGCGGTGGGAATCGGGGGATTACCTGAGTGTTCCAGATGTGCACACACTTGTCAAAGGAGCCGCTGGCCAAGTGCTTCCCGTCGGGGCTAAAAGCTACACTATAGACCGGTTCCTGGTGTTTGGTGAGCGTGTGGATGCAAACGCCCCGCTCCACGTCCCACAGTCGAACTGTAGAATCGAACGAAGCACTGGAAACACGGGAGGGAAAACGTCACCACAACACACGCGGGTTCCCGACTGTTTCCCTAAGACGCGGCACGGACAGCGGGCGCTGCTATCCTTTCCTGGCTCTTACGTTTCGAGAGACGACAAGCGGGTACAGTCTTTCCTCTTCTAAAACGTGAACCAGATATACTGAAAACAAAGCCACGGTCGTAAAAATCCCCTCCTCCTTTTTTTGGGTGCTGTTACGAGGGAAACAAATTGACATCCACACTCGTCTGTCTGTGTGTTTTTCTAAGATATGAATGATATGTATTTTTGTATTCACTACATTTTCTAAAGTGCTCCCACAACTTACAACACAACGTCTATCGTTGCCAACTAAAACAGTGCTGAGAGCCGCATCTGGGGAAATAGCAAACCGAGCAAGTACAGAACTAAAATATAATCGCATCCAAATACACAATCGCACTCCTGGGAGCTGCAAATTTTAGTAATTTCCAAATCTGCAAGAAGAGTACACAGCACAAAGATGCTTTACCCGGCACTCCTTCTCTCTGCAGGGACTTACAGGGCAGCAGCATGTCCCTTTATGCTTGTTAAGTAGAAGGATCGCTTACGCTCGTAACGGGTGCCACGTGATACGAAACACCTTCCAAGTTATAAAACGAGGGAAAAGATAGCGTTCTGTACCCTAGACATTTAAGTGGATTTCAGGACAGTTACTTGAAATAAGAGAGTAACGGCCTTCGTGTTTTTCTGGATCGGCCTTTCAGCCGACGTGGGACTTCCGTCCAGTGTTTTCTAAGAGATGGCCTGGGGTCGGTCCTTTCAGTAGCAAGAGTCCTTGCTGCCTGGCGAGGCCGCCCACCCCACGGCTACACAACAAAGACGGAGGGCTCTCCCTCATTTATAGGAAGGCCATGCCACCTGCCACTACTCCCCACAACCCTGTTCTCTGCACCTATACAGAACAAACCCACTGCTGCTTCCTGGCAGGGAAACATTCCTTCCAAGCCTGGTCTTTCCCAGGCCAAACAGCTAAACACACACCCACGCTCTGTTGGATCATGGTCTCTGGACCCCTAAGTAATCCGGAAATTCAGCCTCAGAATCTCTTTAGTTTGTTTTTCTAAAGGTTCGTGTTAAAATATCATACTGGGATTGGAACATTATATCCTGCATGGGGTCCAGTGAGCACGGGGACAAGTCTGCTGACCGCAGCCTAAGTGATGGGAGTTCTGTGGAGGCCACTGTGGTGACTTAGAACCACTCTTCTCAATTCTGGCATCTGACTGACTAGCCACTCCTCTGCCTCCAATGCTGGTGTCTTGGCGGGAGGTGGGGGGCTCACTGTATAAACAGGTCAGATCTGGCTGCGGCTGGGGAGACTTTATCACCATTCAGCATTCTCACCACCTGTAGCTTCAAGTTGAACCAAGTACACCAAGCCCAAGGTCCAAGCTGAATTGTTTCCCTTCTCTATTAGGAAAGCAAAGTGCCGGGGGCCTGGCCATATATTGATTCCTCCCCACCAGCCTCATGCTTAAGACCGTCCTTACCTCAAGTTAGCCATCACGTGATAATTTATGTCTCGGGGCCCTTTCAAAATCAGCCGCCTCTCCATTTACTTTGGAAGGGTGTACGCACGTTTGGAAGACAACTTGGCAATATTTTCTGGGCTCTCTGGATATGAATAACTGTTCCCGGCCATGTTGCTGGCTCAGCCACAGTGAGCACGGTTGCCTTTAGGAACCGAGACCGGGCTGAGGGCTGTCTTCCCTTTACCTTGCTAGCATGATGCTGGAGTTTGGGTTGCTGGTGGCTGGCCCGGTGGGACTCCACTTTATGGTATATATCTCTTTGCTGTGAGCTTGAAGGTCATGGACACACGTATCCTGCTTCATACTCCAGATCTAGAGAACATATTGGGGACAAGGTGAGCAACGGCTGCTTCTCCCACCGGGGGAGGTTCTCCACCATCCCTGCTGGGAGCGCTCCTCAGGTTCCCGCCTCTGGGAAGCTCACGCCCAGCGGGGTGGGCAGCTGGCCGACTGGCCAGCAGAGGGGCCGGCTGAACCCTAGGGGGCGCCCATGAGAAAGGCCGCGGGAAGGGCAGGATGAAGCGGGAGGTCACTGCAGGACAGCGACTTTTGCCATTTGCCAAGTGGGAACAGCGCTCAGAACAGAAATATGCAGCTGGGGGAGCAGTGAATGTTAACACCAGCACTGAGTACAGGGGGTCGTCTGGGATCAAACGGCTCAGCCTTTTAGAATGCTTTACCTTTAATGTCATGTCATCAGAGCAGGATGCTAGCAACATCCCAGAAGGGTCCCATTTGATGGCATTGACCTCATTCTGAAAGAGAGCAAAGGGTTTCAAAAAGAAAGAAGGGCCTGGGCGCAGTAATACAACCTTCCAGCAGGGGGAAGGAGCGCACTGTCCTCTCTGCAAAAAGCCTACTTGCATCCACCCTGGAGAGAAAAGAACATGCCCCAGGCTGCGTGCATATGCCCCCCTTCCTTACTCCGCCTAGCTCGGTGATACAAAATGCACAGCGTATGCCACACATAACCAGCCACCCTCATCTTAGTTCTCTAAGGAAAAAAAAAAAAAAATCACAACTAGGAAGGAAGCCGAATGAATTTACACAGAGTAAGGGCAGCACATAAAACCAGGAAGACCAGTAAGTTATTTTAAAGCTGACTCGGAAAGTCATTTTCCTGCCCACTCTTGATACAACAGCTGCCCGCTCTGTCCAAATCTGTCAGGACATCATCTCTCTTTTGGTGCTGAGTGGAGGGGGAGGAAACGTAAAGCAGCAAGGTTACCGGGGGCTAAACCCAGGCCCAAGACGGTGTGACCTGAACACACACATGCAGACGAGCACACGTTACCTGGCTATTTCCAGAGCAAACAGCCAGGTAAACAGAACGCTGTAACTCGGCACACATGGAAAGCTCTAGCAGGCAGGCCAGTGTGGGAAGGGGACCGGGGTGGGGGGGAGGCGCAGAAAGGAACATTCAGGCTCTGGGGGCCAGGGGACCTCGAGGCTAAATCCTGGAGGACGAGGCAAATGCTCCCGTGGGCAAGGGAGCCGCCTGCAGCTGAGTGGAGGCGGGGAACGATGTGCCTGGCGGGGTGGGCCGGGGAGAGACGGCGGGAGCCAGCCGCGGGTCTCGGGCCTCCCATTTCTAGTAGGGGGACCGTGGAGCCCCGTCCCGTTCCCTCATGCCTGTTGCTGCAGCCTAACAATTAACTCATTTCACACTCATAATTAACTTCCCAATTAATCCCATGCTGCTAAGTGCTCTGGTTTGGATGATAAATGGTAACGGTCACGCTACTTCCTAAGGACACTGAGTGTTGAACGGTGCGAGACACGGAGGGATAAGGCTGCGTCTGTGTTCCATGTGGTACCCGCGGTGGAAGGCCCAGAAAAAAAGGGAGGGATTGGAGCCTGAAGTACAAGGAGCAGGCCTGTGGGTGAGCCCGGGAGGTCGAGGCAGTCGGACTGAGTGTGTGTGCACAGGCAAGCGGACCCAGGAGGACACCAAGAGAAGCAGTGCCTGGTGACAGTGCGCACCAGGGACAAGGGCAGCGTGGGAGGCACACTGAGTGTAACTGCTGAGAACAGAACCCGAGGGCGCATCTCCAAGGGTCTGCCTGCAAGAGGGAGCTGGTGCCCACTGACTGTCCCCAGTCGAACCCCCTCCCATCTTCCAGGGTGAAAGTGGACTTTCCTCTCCCTCCCTCTGGAGCCCAAGTCACAATTCCCAGAAAACAACCAGAAACGGCACACAGGGTCTCGGGAAGAAATCAGCTCGATTACATTTAGTTCACAGCTTGTGTGGAATGATGGGCTGCAATGAGACCCGTTTAAAGAGCCAGGTGGTGCGATGGCATGAAAGTCCCAAACGGGGCAGCTGGCAAGTCACAAAGATTTCCTAGTAAAAGCTCGGGGACGGTCCAGGCGTGGAGGAGAAATAAGTTAAGGTCAGAAAAATTAAAAAAGAAGGGTCTGTTTATAGCCACGACAAGATGTTAACAGGACAATTGGTCCCTGGGCTCTGAAAGAACCTTCTTTTGGAAGCAGGGACCTGTAGGGACAGAAGCTGGAGAAAGTGGGTACTAAGGAAACAGGCAAGTGCCAAGGACAATGCAGTTTATGTCAGGTAAGTTAGTGGCAAGGGACGCTGTGAGTCAAAGGTGGGGAACAGTGCAGGTGTGAGGTGCTCGAAGCCAACAGGTCCTCCAGGAGGACCGGGGTAGAGGCGGGGGCGTTGCACACTAGAGGGATCTGCCAGGGAAAGGCTGCGAAGAGCCTCATGGGCTATGCGGGAGGATCTGATGATCCATCCAGAGAACAAAAATGCTAATTTGAAAAGACACACGCACCTCAATGTTCACAGCAGCGTTATTTACAATAGCCAAGACGTGGAAGCAACCTAAGTGTCCATCAATAGATGAATGGATAAGGAAGATGTGGTACACACACACACACGGAATACCACTCAGACAAGAAAAGAATGAAATTCTGCCACTGGCAACAACATGAACTTGGAGGGTGCTGTGCTTAGTGAATAAACTAAGTCAGACAAATATCGTATGCTATCACTTATATGTGGAATCTAAAAAAATACAACAAACTAGTGAATATAAGAAAAAAGAAGCAGACTCACAGATACAGAGAACAAGCTAGCGGTTATTGCTGGGGAGAGGGAAGGGGGAGGGGCAAGACGGGGAGGGGATTAAGAGGTACAAACTATTACGTATAAAATAAATAAGCTACAAGGATATATTGGACACACAGGGAATATACCCAATATTTTATAATAACTATAGATAGATTATAATCTTTAAAAATTTGAATCGCTATGTTGTACACCTGAAACTTAAATAATATTGTAAATTAACTATACCTCGATTAAAAACATTAATTAATTAAAAAAAGGAATTCAGTGAGAAGTCAGCTGGTGTCTTGAGTTTCTTGGATTGAATGTTGATGTTTTCCACCAAATTTAGGAAAATGTGGCAAAATCACCGTTTCAAACAATTTTTCTGTTCCATTCTCTTTTCTTCTCTCTCCATTACACATATATGCTAGAGTGCTTCACACTGTCTCGTAGGTCATTAAGCCTCTGTTCATTTGTTCAATCTTTGATCAATTCTTCAAACTGGCTCGTTTCTGTGATCTCTCTTCAGGTTCAGTAACCTTATTTCTGCACTCTCTCCACCAGCCATTTAAGATTTTCACTTCAGACATTCTACCTCTCAATTCTGAGATTTCCGCTTGACTGTTTTAAGAAGTTTTCCTTCCTCTGCTGCCCTTCCGCATCTATTCACTCATTACAAACAGCCTTTCCTTTATTTCCTCATACAGTCTAATAATAGCTACTTTAAAGTCTTTCCTGCAAAATCCAACATCTGGCTCACCTCAGGTCACTTTTTTTTTTTTTTTTTAAAGCCTTCCCAGATGGATAACTGGGTTAGCCAATCACCTGAGATAGCTACAACAGCCCAAGGAGCAGTGGGCTGCAGAAGAACTGGTCTGCAGTCACAGTATCCTTTAAGCCTAGGCAGAGAGGAGCCAGCTCCCAGCTCCCAGCACATTCGCACGAACCTAAGCCCCACAGTCAGAGCTCGCACTTACTGTGTGTCCCTGGAACGTTTTGACCGGGCGGTCGCAGCCGAGTCTGCAGACATGGATACACATGTCTGTGCTACACGAAGCAAATGTAGTGTTGTTCTGCCAATCCACGTCAAGGGCAGGGGCTGTGGAGCAGCAAAAGGTCAGGGGGGAACATTTGCATTTAGCAGTTGTGCACAGAGCTCAGGTGACTCAGAACAAGTAACAGCATAGTCAAGATGCCTAAGGACAAGATAAAGCAGCACCGCCAGTGTGAACACAGCCTCTGTCCCCCCCCAGACCTGAAAGTCTGTCCTTCACATTTGGAGGGATGCCCAGAGGCCTCCGGAGCAAGACTCCGTGACAGCTCAGGTGCCATAAGCGCAGTCCCTTGCTCTGCGGGCACAGGTGAGACAGGGCAGGAGAGAAGCAGGCTGTCCCGCACCTTGCCGCTCGCAGGAATATCACTGTGCTGGGCTGACTGGATTGGCTTTAGATAGAGAGGAAAGGAAGATTTCACATCCTATGTTCAAGGTACCCGCACCGAGAAAGTCTCCCACAGGGACTTCCCTGGTGGTCCAGCGGTTAGGACTCTGCGCCCTCACTGCCGAGGGCCCGCATTCCACTCCTGGCTGGGGAACTGAAATCCCGCAGGCCACGTGCCGCGGCCCAAAAAAATCCCCCACCACACAATTAATGCATTCCACCAACTGGAGGATGCTTATCGTTGACAAGGGGACAGCCTGAGGGGACACAAGTGAACACTTATGGTGAACACTGCCTCTGGCTCCTGGGCCTTTCTCAGGGGCAAGTGGCTCCAAGAGCTCTGTGTGGTTTGGGGGATGGTGACGGCCCTCTTCCCTTCCCCCAACCTCCCCGGGAGACTGCTCAGCATCGTTGTTCTCTCCACACACTTGCTTGCTTCTGGGCAAACAGAGGGTTAAGTCCTGCAAGCCCCTGGTGAGATCTTCATTGACAGATCGATCCCTAACCATGTCCCACGTGTGTTTCTTACAGGCAGGTCAGCACTGAATTAGAAGAATCCAGCTTCCTCAGGATACGCTAACCCGGACTGCCCCTCCCGCGCTTCAGCCTTCAAGTAAGAGATGCACCCGTGCACACGCGCCAGCCTTCCACAGCTGCAGGCCTGGATCCCCTTAGCTCCCCTGTCCAGCTCTGTCCCCACACAGAGGCTACGGGTGGGAGGATGTGGCCGGGAGGCAGTACTGGCTTTTTCAACACCCCAGGGCGTGCATCTCTGTGTGTCACACCCCCTGCAGAGCAGTTCAGCACGGGCCCACGGTTTCTGCTGCATTTCCCACGTGTGCCCAGTGGAACAAAGGAACCGGATCCACTTGGTCAGAAGGATGTTCCCGGGAGCCAGAGAGTGAAGAGCAAAGCCCCAGCTGCTGCTGTTTACGACACTGCACGAGCCAAATGACGAATTCCTGGGCCAGCCTCTGCAGTGGGGTGTGCAGTTAATACGCCTGGAAGAGTGACAATCTGGCAGGCGTTTCGGGGGCTGGTGACCAGCACCTGGCCGTTAAGAATTTACGTGCGCTGAACCCCTGCCATCTAAACAGAGGATGCTGTGTACTCAGGTGTCTGGCCCCATTCTGCGTCGATGGTGCTGCCCTCCCCCCAGGAGCTCACCATCCAGTGTGGGTGGGGACAGGTAACAGGGCTTAGCTATTCTGGGGGTCTGTGTGGCCTCCCTGCCCACACTTGGCCAATGAGGTTTGACCGCCAGCAGCATTCTAGGTACAGGCAAGCATTACTTCGCTTTTTTTAAAAAAAACTTTTAATTGTGAAATGCTTACAGAATCGCAGGACGCTGCAAAGATGTAACAGAGAGGCCCCACGCTGTACCCTTCCCCCACTGGTGGCATTTTATGCCCCTACAGTACAACGCCCAGACCCAGAAGGTGAATGGGCGCCACGTGTGTGCAGCGCGGCACTGTTTGAACACATGCGCAGGCCTGTGTAACGACCACCGCAGTCACGACCCAGAACCCTGTTCCATCACCATGAGGACCTCCCTGTGCCACGTTATCAGCACACCAAGCCCTCCCTGGACCACCCCTCAACTCTGGCTCCACATCTAAAATTTCGTCATTTCGAGAATGTTATGTAAACGGCGTCATCCAGCATGTGACCCGTGGAGACTGGCTTTTTCCACGCGGCAGAACCCCCTTGAGAACCTATCCAAGCCGTCGCGTGTTATCAATAGTCTACTGGTAACTGTTCCTTGTCACTGCTGAGCGGGGGAACACCGTGAGGCTCTGAGCTGACACTTCCTGCTGTTGGTGAACAGCGGACGCGCCCCACCAGGCCTTCATGGCGAACACCTGCGGGGCAAGGCGGTTTCACAGATCAACCCATCAAATGCCAAGGAAAGGTGCCCCTACCGCTCTCCCTGCCTGCACTTCATCCTGAAAAACAGCCCCCTTTCTTTCCTTCCATCTTGGACAGTCTCTACCACACCACCTGACACTACAAAGAAAGAGCAAATAACACACAGAGCTTCCTGACCCAGCAATGGGATATGGGTCGACCTCATGGGCAGCAAAACCGCAGGTGAGAAGCTCTCTCAGGACACAAGAGACACGTGGTCTGTGGGATGGAAAGCCATTCCATGGACCTTGGGAATGCTCTGGGAATACTAATTTCCGCTGGAAGCCTTGGTACACGAATTCTTAAGATAAAACTGTTAGACGAACCTTACTGATGGTTATTTTGGGCAAATCATTCTCTGAAAAACAGAAGGCAGAGCTCTCTTCATCACAGATATCCCCCATCACGTGAGCACGGAAGTCAGCACACCTGGTGTTCTATGCCTCTGCCCTGTCACTGCATCCGTCCTGACAGCAAAGGTAGGGATGGTCTTGGGATTTATGCCAAACACGATGGAAATCCACCAGACTCACTTGCTTTGGTCTGCAGAGTCTACAGCACAGATGTCTGACATGGAGATGACACACACAGATCAAAACCTGGAGACTGGGTTGCTGGGGACTGGGGAAAGGGGGAATGGAGAGTGAGTTCTTAATGGGTAAGGGGTCTCCTTACGGGATGACAGAAATGTTGTGGAACTAGACAGTGGTGAATGCTTTGTATATTCTGCCCGCTCCAAACACACACACACAGGCACATACACACACACGGACACAGGCGGGGATGCCAAGCTGCCTGCTCTTGGAGCCCTGTCCATTTCCTCGTGGGGAAATATATTCTGTAAAACGTTCACCAACTTCCACATCATCAATGGTATCAGATTAAAGCAACAAGAAAATTCACTGGCAGCCCCAGCAGGTGTCTCCGGTGTGGTCCCAAGGACAGCCGGGAAGAGATGGGCTGCCTCTCCAGGGTAGTGGGGTGCAAGCCGGCGCCTCCCGTGTCTGCCTCCGTCCGGAGGGAATGGAGTGCCGCGTGGAGTAACAGACGCTGGCGTCCACGCATTTGTCACAGTCATGTCAAGGCCCTGTCGGGACCTTTCTGCTTAGTCTGCTCCCTGCAGGACCGTGTCCCCCGCGTGGAGCCCTCCCTGGGCACGGAGGAGATGCACCATCTTGGGGAGCCCTCGGGGCCAGTCCTCTGGTTCAGACCATCACCAGGCACCCAGAAATACCCAGCAGGAAAGACCCTCTGATCCCCTCCTAAACACTGTCCCGGGGCCACCTGACACAGTAAATGTTCACCCTGTACACTCAGCGATTCCCTCTCAATGGAGCAGACGCCTCCCATGAAGGGAAGCGGCATCTACCCCCTGCTGTCGACTTCAAGCCAGCTTCTCCTAACAGTTTATTAGTTTCCACCTCTGTCCTAAGGTAAGAGACCACATCTAACAACAGGACTCAGTCACACGGAACATGAAGCATCAGGTGGGAATCTGGGAACCTGGCCTCCCTAGACCCCCGGCTGCCCCACGTGGCCTGGTGAGGACCCAACATACACACAGACGTGTGTGGTCGAGAACAGCAGCTACACATCCGTGCAGGCAAGACCACTGCAGCCCTGACACTGCTCCCTGTAGGAAGGCTTGGCGTCAAGGATGGCGTTGGCCCGAGTCTGGGACTTCGGATTTCCCACCGTGCCCTAACCGGTAAGAACAGCTTCTGTGCCTCCACCGTCTGTGCAAACAACGTGGTTTATAATGAATCCCACGCTCCTCCTGGGAGTGAAGAATTCGGGTGCAGGCGGGCATAGGGCGCCTACTAACCAGAAATGCTGGGCACCAGGCTCTGCTGACTTCACACGACCTTTCACACGCATGATCACCGCTTGCTTCCGGGGGAACCCAGCATGTCCCAAGCGACTCCATCAGGAGACACAACCTTTGGAAGGTCTGGATCTCGCCCCGTGAGCCTTTGCCCTCTGCTGACATTGCTTTGTATCCTTTTACTGTAATACATCTGAGCTATGAATTCAACTGCACGCCCTGGGAGTCCTCCCGGGTGAGCTGCTGAAGCTGGGCGAGGTCTTAGGGACGCCCCTGACACAGCGCCCTTGGGGCAGCAGCAGAAAGGAGCCCACACCAGTTCTGGGGCTGGTTCGCAGCTTTGTCTTTAAACTTTTGAGCAAACGAGCGCCGAGGGCATCTGTATGTTGGAGACCGCAAGAGCAGTGCTTCCTGTGAGACGGGCTTCCTCCCTACCAGCTATATTCCGTGCATGCCATCCGCTAAGCATTCACCATTACTTTAAGGGACACCTCCTAGGACTCTGAATTATTATTTTTGAATGACAAAGAATAAAAAGGGAAATTTTAAAATATACTCACCGGAATGAAACGGAAACTGCTGTTTGGCCTCTCCTGTGTGGGCATCCCAAATTATTGTTGTCTGTGCTCCGCAAAAAAAAAAAAAAAAAAAAAGAAAAAAAAAAGAAAGAAA
>NW_006797064.1:505988-530157 GCF_000442215.2 Lipotes vexillifer | reverse complement strand
CCCCCAAAAAAAAAAAAAAAAAAAAAAAAGAAAGAAAAAAGAAAGAAAAAATTAGTTACTATTCTTCTTGCAAAGTTTTCTCTAGAAAAATTTATGATATAAGAAAATGCAGTGAGCCCCTCTTTTTTCTAAAGCAGCACTGTCCAATAAACAGCATATAAATAGCATGCAAGTCACACAGGAAGTTTAAAATTTTCAGTCACCACACTAAAAAATTAAAAAAGAAACCAGTAAAACTAATTTCAACAATAAAGTTTATTTCACTCCAGCATGGCGAAAATATTATCGTTTCAACATACGATCAATATACTCGTATCAACAAGATATCTGGCATTCTCTTTTTCACCCGTGTCTTTGGAATCCAGGGTGTCTCTTACACACTTAACGATCCGGAGGGTCACACTCATGAAGCCGGCCACACGCGCTGGTTACTCCACCAGACACAGCAGCTGTGACTGATACTCGCAAAACTACCCGTTTGGGTGGGAAATCCCCCTTATCCCCAAACACGAAAAGCTAGTGGAAAAACTGTAACGATAAACACCTTTTTGGCACTTTTCCCAACGGAAAGCTGCAGAAATGAGTATTTCTGAAAATTCCCCTGACCGCCACTCACTCCATGAATTGGGATCACTAGACAGAGTAGAGAATCGGGTTACACTGGGGTCTGGCACTGATTTACTGGGTCTATAATATATATAAGGAGAAAAAAAAAGAAAAAAAGATCTCCCCGGAAAACAAAGTCAATCACAAATGCTTACGAACGTACTAATGTTGGGAGACACTTAGGGAAGACGCCATCTGGCAGCTCGATGAAGACCACTGCAATTAGCTCTTAATCAACTGGGATTTTCAACTGAATCGGAACCTTGACACCTCCCCGTCAATGATGTTTAATGAACATTTTACTTTAAGAAGCCTAGTTCTATTTCGTATCAACAGCAGTAATCTTCAGAGAAAATACAGCAATGAGTATCTCTGAAACTTTCGGCCAGCTCTAGACCAATTAACAAGTTTTTTGGGGGGGGCCGCGCCACAGGGCTTATATAGGATCTTAGTTCCCCGAGCGGGAACTGAACCCGGGCCCTTGGCAGCGAAAGTGCGGAGTCCTAACCACTGGACTGCCAGGGAATTCCCAACAATCTCTGTTTGATGGAGTATAACTTTTTTTCTTAATTGAGCCACTCACAAATCTGGCAAAAGGCAGAGAACACAGAAACCCTTCCACAATCCTGATACAATTTCACCTACTACGTCAATAATTGTGTAACAACTTGTTGATGTTTTAACGTTAAACATACACTGGGCAAAAAAAAGCATATTCCTTACACAAAAGCTTTCAAGAAACTGAAACACATTTTAGCCACTTTGGGTTAAGCAAGCACTGCAGGTCAAAGCCAACATCCCTAAATTACATTTCCTCCCCGAGAATATATCACTTTACAGAACATGACTATTATTCCTGCTATGGTTGACTAATCATGGCAGATAGTGTCTGACTCAGAGGCTACTAGAATTCCAAATGTGCATGTCCACTAACCATCCAGTTCATCGCCTGGTAGAAACAGAAGATAATCAGGTAGAAAATCCAAAATGATCATAAAAAACGGCCTCAGGGGCAGGGAGGACCTGAAGATGCAAAGAATTCTCTGGAGGAGTGTGAAAACTAAAGGGCAGTTGTTATTGGCGTCCAGGGCCTGAGTTTCCAATCCGACTTTATACCAATGTGTCCCGAGGCAAATTAGTGAAGTTCTCTGGGGCTCCATTTTCCCCTCTGTGAAAAGGGCCACATCACCCCAGTGAGCCCCGCCCCTCGCATGGGTGTCTACCTTACGCCTGCCCTCAGGGAAGCCTGCGGTCCACAGCGCGAAGCAACAAGTTGTCAGATTAGGAAAACGGAAGCCTGGGGAGAGAAAACTGTTTGTGTTCCTAAAATCACTCTGTGTGTGTGGGGTGTAAGTTTATGCAGAGGACACCCCACGCCAGTGGACAAGCAGTGGACAAACGCAATTTGGGAATTTTCTTCCTTCTATCAGTGAACTATGAACCTCAAAGTAAAAGGTGTGACGGGCCGGGGGAGAGCTTTGATAAAGGTCTGTAGAGCAGTCTACGGTACATTAAGACACGATGTGCTAGAAATGAACACTAAGATCAAAACCACAGAAACAAACAAAACAGATCCTTCTGATTTCTTAACGGGAGGCAGAGTTCTCAGAATTCATAGAAAAGCGTGGTGTTATCTGAGATTAAACATAAATAAGCATCTACAGATCACAGCAATGTATCTTAAGCAAACACTCACTTTGTCTACTCCAGCACTCAAAATGTAATTCCCCTTCTTGTTCCATTTCAAGGCAAAGATGGGGCCTTTATGTTGGCCTAAGGTGCTGGCCAGGTTACCTGGTACGTAAAACACAAACAGCAAAGCAGGGTGACTTCCGAGCCTCAGCCTGTTCACCGGATGATGACAAACCAAGCACCTCCTCTCCGACCCCAACACAAGGGAGTCAGGACTTACCATCTTCCGTCCAGATTCTTGCAAAACCATCATAGGACCCTGTAGCCAACAGTGTGCCGTCACTCTGCAGGCCAGAGAGAAACACAGACCAACGGAAACAGCTTAGTAGAGGCAGCAGTGGAAAAGAGCCCCTCACATTATCCCTGGGCTGCAGCACCTCATGTCAACAACAGGTTCCCAGGCACGAGACTCACCAGTCACGCTGGCCTACTTGAGCTCGCACTGCCCTTCAATTAAAACGTGAGACCAAACAGCCTCCCCGCATACAACCATCGAGGAGGCGAGGGGGCAAGGAAAACACACTGCAACCCCTCACCACTGACGACGTCCATAAAAATACGGTACGAAAAGTTATCGTGAGACTCCTGGCGAGTTAGCTGAGCTCTTAAAAATAATGTACAAATAGAGAAGATTGGTGAAATGACAGAATATGCGTAAACGTGATCAAGGGCAAGAAAATCAAAAGATGTCCCAATCAGGAAAAAAAAAAAAAAAAGTCAGAGAGCTCTGTGCCTCTCACGTATTAAGTGCACGTAACACAGGTGCCGAGGCGTCAGGGTGGAAAGTCATCTTTCCTTCGTGACAACTCACAGAGCGCCAGCAGAACGGGTTCCCCGATAAAACCACCAGACTCCATCCTGCCAACGTGTGGCCACTGAATACCCAGCTAGAGGTCCGCCAACACGGAGGGCCTCGGGAGGAGCGCTCAGAAACGGGGGCCAGCCCCCCAGGCTGGGCTGACCAACAATACTGCCCCCTTCCTGCGTCTGCCCGGCTCCATCAGCATCACGGCGGCCCTCGCTGTGGGGTACAGATGTTCAAGTGTCTGGGCGGTGGCGGAGGCTTACGTTCCAGTCCAGCGAGGTCACGTCTTTGTTACTGGGGACGTCATGCCCCCCCTCCCGTATACAGTGCCTCAGCACGAGCTGCGTGGAGCCCCCGTTGCTGTTTTCGTTGAGGTTCCATATCCTTGCGGTTGAATCTCCAGATCTGCGCAAGGAACACACACAGCATTCAGCTTCCGGTCCCAGGGCCAGCAATGCTCATCACTACTTGCTGTCTGCTAGGTCGGGCATCCTTGGCACGAGGTCCTCCGTCTTTTTGATATCGCTGACTCACAGTGGTTTTCTCTTCCCGACCTTTTTTGCACTTAGTAATTTGAAATGTCTGTGCATTGCTCCCCAGCCCGCTGAGAAAACAGCTGGACCGGGCACTTCTGCACAGCCTGAGGTACTCGGGGCGCCCCAAGCCCTGGTCTGCACTCACTGGGAAGATGCCACCGACAAGGTACGGAGGGGAAGCGCACGTCCTGTGAGTGAGAACTCGGACACCCAGACCCTGGGCACCCCCAGCCGGACACCCTTACCCGGAAGCCAGGAGGTCACTGACAGGGTTCCAGGCACAGATGAACACCTCAGACTCATGGCCCCGAAGGACTGTGGCTTTGTTGGGTGGAATCTCCACGTCTCCGTCTATTTCCATTGGTTTCGAATGATTATCTGTCACAGGAAACAGGAAAAGACACAGGTCTGAGGGATACCAAGGAAACATCCTCAGGGCACGTGGGTTTTACAAACAACCTCCTTTGCTGTCACCCATGGCGATTACAACCAAATGATGGGTTTTGTGTAATTTAGTAGATATGTGACATTTCTTTACAGGCTCCAAATTTGACAGAGGAATAAAAACTGGTATTCATTCTCTATAACTAGGGCGAGGGTAATTTCTAACAGCAGCCAGAACAAGACTGGACAGAAAAGCTAACAGCCAGCTGGCTCCTGAGCAGACGGAAGTTTCCTTCTCTTGACGGGACAAGTCTTACCTGGAAACACCCTTGTGAGGTGCTTATCTATGAAGCTCCCTATCTGTGACGCTACCACGGGGGCATGCCATCATTCTGCCAGAAGGCTTGCCACCCTCAACCCCTCAGAGTCTTGGGACTCAAGTGCTATTTTCTGACTGGAGTCATCTGCGTACCATGCTTTTCAAGCCAAGCAGAACCACCAGGCTTCTGAACCCAAGCAGTCCTCCCTCCAGATGACCCATAGGGTCCAGGCTCTGGAAGGGCGACAGGCCATGCTAAGTGCCACCCAGAAGAGATTCACCCTGGATAGTGGCCGTTTTCCCCCTATGTGGCACAAGAAAAAAGATTCTTTGAAGATCAGAATGAACTATCACTTCAGAGACTACATTCAGGCCACAGCCTGCCTTGTAGCAAGATGGCAGCAAAGAGCAGGTGGGACTAGTTTCCGGAACAAAGTGAGAGTCAGAAACCACCGGACGGTGTACGTGGGATGGGGTGCCGGCCAGCCCTCAGGTGAAAAGTAACGCTCAGGGACTCCTGAAACAAAGGACTTCCAGCCACCAGCGTTCCTTAAGGCATGCGACGGTCTCCACGTGGCCACACTCCCTTAGAGGTTAAGATTTAAAATACACGGTGCAATTTATAAGTTTGCAAAATTTCTGTCTCGGCAGATATAGAGGTTTCTCAGAGCTCACCAATTACGATCACTGCCTGGGGCGGAAGCCTAAGAAGACAAGGACACGTACCTCCTTCCTGTTTTCTTTATTTTTGGCGCCTTGAGGGATGTATCCCACGGGAGTGGGCAGCCCATAAATGACCTGTGGGTACAAGCCACCTATTTTTTCTTTTTCTTTCCCTGTCCCGTCATCTTGGACCTCGTTAACAGTGATCATGGGGCCTGCCGGCGGGAAGTCTTTTCATCGGACGCTAGACAGATGGGCTTTAAGCCACCCTGCTGTAACACAACCCGCGCTGCAGCCTGCCCCGGCTTCCCGCGCAGTGCTGGAGCTGCATCTCGACTCTAGCGGGAGACGGCCTGTGCCGGGGCGGGGGGATGAGCTGTGCCATGCGGGGGCGGCACGGCTGCTCGGAGGGAAATGATTTTCAAAGGAGGAAGAACACACACGCATGCACACACTCACACGCACGTGTGCAATGCGCACACACACTCTGAGCTTACACCTTGAAGCTGTCTCCGAGTTGATAAGCCGCGTGTCAAAGTGCCGGCAGGTTCCCTGGGTAAAGATTCACGCTCTCCGACTTGTCTTCCAGACACTTTAGGGCCATTACCTAACGGGGACCCTGCTGCAACCACCAAATAAGACGGCACTTGCTGTCTGGGCCGGGTGCCCTGTCAGTGACCGTGAGCTCCGAGTGTCAGGTCAGAGTTTATCCGCGAGGCCGGAGGACGGCGCGGGGGCCTCCTTTTTGTGCCCGACAGTAATCACAAGGTGGAACAAATGAGTTCTCAGAGCAGCACAGTCTCCTAAAGCTGAGGACGTGTAAGTAAAGAACACTGTGTCCAAGGATCTCAGTGAAAAACCAGAGCACGAAGCCCTCCTGGCCACAGAGCAAGCAAGCCCTAGACATTGCCGCATACGCACCGCCCAGCAGGCAGGCCTGGAAGGGGTCTGTGGGACTTGCCCAGACTCAGAGACGAGGGAGAAGCTGCCAGGAGCGCGAAGCTCTGGAGCCCGACACTCACTTATCGCATGTGCTCCGTTCTCTTCCCCGTTCACCGTGGCCTCGCCGTTCTTTGGTGGGTTCTGCTGGGAAACGGCCGCCGGGGCTGCCGGGGCCGCCGCCGCCGCCGCCGTGGCCGCCACGCTGGCCTGCTGCTGCGCCAGCTTCTCCCGGAAGGCCTGCTGCCGCGTCTGCACCACGTCGGGCATCACCGCGTCAATCAGGGACAGCGACTCTATCGGGCGGCCGTCGAACACCGTGCCGTCCTGTGGACAGAGCCCAGACACAGACGTCAGCTCCCAGCGAGACGGGTGCGCGTCGGGGACAGACACGCAGGCTCCCGGGAGCCGTGGGCCCGCCGAGGAGGACGCGTCGGACCGGGCGTCCTGAGCCAGAGGAAGGGATCCCAGAGTGCGCAGGTGGGTAGGAGCCGGCAAGAGTGAGTGTCCGTGGAGGGCCCGGTGTGCCTGCTGCTGCCAGAGGGCACCCAGCACTCGGTAAATACCAATCTGAATCCGGACACTTCCTGTCATGACAACAGGGCCACCCCTGACCAACTGGTCCTCAACAGGGGGGTGATTTTACCCCCACGGGGGACATTTGGTCAAGTCTGGAGGCACTTCTCATTGTCACGACTGTGGAGGTGCTCCTGGCATCTAGTGGGTGGAGACCAGGGACGCTACTCCACACCCCCCAGGGCCCAAGACGGCCCCGTAGCAAGGAATGATCTGGCCCCCAAGTGTCAAGAGTGCCGAGGGTGGGAAACCCCGCCCAGGCGCTCTGACAAGTGTGGAACCACTCCCCTTTGATAGGACACACGTATCTTCGGAGACCGCAGGCCCAAATCAGACATTCCTGCACCGCTCACGATCTGATTCCTAATGCATCTGTCCGTCTGATGTACTAAAACACACACATGTGCTACCATCTGAAATGACTTCCTGGGATCGGGGCACAGACTAACACAGCCATGATATCCTAACAACAGCATTGTTTAGTTATAATTCCTATTTTCCGAACTTCCTTTGAGTCTCTGGCTTCCATAGATAATGAAAACATTTCCATACACACTTAGCAACACAGGAGAGAGTTCTTTCCTTAGAAAGCGCTCCAAATATCAGTCACACGAAACTCAGAGCCTCTCAGTGTGTCTACGGGGTGTGCAAACACGTTTTAGCCTGTTTTCTCATAAATTAGGAAGAACTGAAGGACCTAAGTTTCAGCAACACAGTGTGTGAATGAGACATCACCCCAGCTGACCACAGGTTACTAAACAATACTTGAAAATAAGGGAAACAATATAAAATAATACAGAACATGGGAAAAAGTAGCCAGTCACCTCATCAGCTGCCCGGGTTCCAGCCATGGAGGGGCCAGTGCTGACCAACTGGTCAGCCGGCTACTACGTCATCTTCCTTCTTTGTATATTCAAGCCCCAAATGGATGATGATTTTGCAAAAGTCTGTAACTGCCCAGGGTGACAAAAAACCTTCTAGTTTCAGCTCTAAAAGCACACCGTCTCACTTTTAACTACCCGAAACCTAAGTGACAAATGAGATGACCTTTCGTTCTCCTCTGGACACACTGGACTTTGAACGGCCAAGGGAGAGAAGGTATGGGGGGCTTCTCCGCGGATGAAAGACGTGGAAACTGGGGCCGGTGGGGGGGCGCAGGGGCAGGGGGAAGGGAAATCCAATCTCACTCATCATGACACAATCTGAGAGCCGGTGGGCCCTCTGGGGTCCTGTAACCCTATCCCCACACTTGTTTGTTTTGTGGAAAGAGAGACACGACGGGGCCTCAAGTTGCTGGTGGAAGATCCCAGGCACCCGATGTAAGACAAGGAAAGAGGAGACTGCCCGTTGTTAGGCAAGAAAGAGCACAGGGTAGGCAGACACTCAGGTGTTTTCAAGGATGTGGGCTTTTGGAAAACAGCAGAGCAATACACGTGACAGAACACAAGACACATTCCTTCCGTAGTTTTAAAAGCTGAAGAGAAAGTGGAGTTAAATGCTATGCATAAGACAGGCTTGTGAGGGAGACGCAAAAGGCAAGACATATGGGGACATGTGTATACGTATAACCGATTCACTTTGTTATACAGCAGAAACTAACACACCATTGCAAAGCAATTATACTCCAATAAAGATGTTAAGAAAAGAAAACAAAAAAAAAGACAGGCTTGTAAGGGTGAGAGCAGTTCAGAGGGAGAGGGGATGGAGGAAACTGGAAGGGTTCAGGAAGACGGGCCCGAGGGTGGTGTGACCCGGGAAGGGGACACTTGTTGGTAAAGAGGGGCATGTGGGCAGTGGACGGCGTCAGCTGTGCAGGATGGACCGTGACAGGAGACAGGAGGTTGGGGCAGAGCAGCGTGCCAGACGGAGGTGGGAGAAACGAGGGCAGAAAGAAGGAGAAAGGGCGGGAAGTGGGGTGAAAATAAGAGGGGCTCAGACCGAGATGCAAGGGAGGCCTCGGACATCACAGGAGGCCCCGGGCATCTTCACAGGACGATCCCAAGAGTAAAACAGAACAGGGGAGAGGGGCACTGTTTTCAAGCAAAAGAGCCCATTAAAAAATTGGTATGAAGTTGGCCCAAGGACTCATTGTGCCCCAATCTATAAAGAGGGAGGGGACACAAACAAATTGGAGTGATTTAAATGTATAATTATGGATACAACTGTCCCCTTCCCCTGCAGCTCTTCAACGGGTAACAAAACCATCCCTCGGAATCCTCTCGAACACAACAGTCCTCATCTATCCTCCGTGGTCTCTGGCTGTGCCCTCTGTCGGGTTCACACGAAACGCAGATTCTAGGCGAATGTTTCCCAGGATCCCTCTTCGACTGAGCTGCTCAAAATATTCCGGGGGGGGGGGGCGTTTTCTGTGCACGTGCAAGGCCCACACCTGTCCTGAAGTACCCCTGACCCTTGAACAACACAGGTCTGAACGGGCAAGGCCCACTATACGCCGATTTTTTTTCCAACACATTTACCACTACGTTTACCATCTGCGGTTGGTAGAAACCGCGGATGTGGAATCTGCGGATACAGGAGGGCCAACTGTGGGACCTGAGCACTACGGATTTTGGTACCTGCAGCAGGTCGTGGAACCAATCCCCGGTGCATACCCAGGGATGACCGTATAAAGCAGCTGCAGATCTGCTGCGTGTTTTTCCCATTTGGCAACGTAGCGGGACATCAGTCAACAGCTGGCGATGTGCGCATGGATATGGAAGACAACACAACCACCTAAAGGGCCTCGGAAGATTGTTCCTTGGGTACAACAGAAGCGCCATCCCCCACTGAAGGAAGTATTTACCGCAAAGAGAGAAGGAACCCTAACCGACTGTGAGAGATGGTGGGGAACTGTGTGCTAAGGTGACGCGTCTTCCCAGTGCGCGCACGATCCAGGGTGTGCACGGCCTGGGCCCGCCCCGGGGGTGCACGTACCTCGTTGATGCTGATCTCGGCCTCCACATACTGCAGGCCCTTCTGCAGGATGGAGATGAGGGCAGCCGGCGGCACTAGAGTCCCATTGATGTTGGACTGGCTTATGTGGCTCTCGATACCGAATGTGAACGCCGAGTGGGAAAAACCTGCAGCAAGACAGGGAGGCCAGGGTTCTGTGAAGCCTGGACCAAGGGTGGAAGGCACAGCCACTGAGACCTAAAAGGTGGCACCGCTGATGTCAGATGCGCTTAACAGCAGAAGGGACGTGACCGTAGGATGCCCGGCCTGTGATGTCGGGTGTCGTGGGCAGGATCCGGCAGCGAGAGGGAGAGATGCAGACCAAGGCAGGCCTCTGCTTGCGCGGGACGGGAAAACAGCTGTAAAGGTAGAGCCCTTTCCGCGTTATTAAAAGCAAAACAGGCCCGTGTCTGCCCAGGTTCAAGGTTTCTGTTACAGCAGTCAGACCGCGGGGCTCTCGGCCTGGCTTTGCAGGGCTCCTTCCAGAAGTTCAGGCTCACGTCTGCCTGCACCCTCCCTGCAGTGCTCACGGCACATGAATCTCACCACCAACTGTCCGAAGAAAAAGAGGCTGGTCCGGACTCAGTGGTGTGGCCTTGGGTCCTCTTACCGAAAAACTGGGCGATCCCCTTGGCTAAGAGGTGCTGGGTTCCTCCCTTCCTCCCCTAGCACCCCTCACCAAGTGCCTCTGTAGGAAGCTGCTGACCACACTGGGCAAGTGAGAGGGGCTCGCAGGTAAGGTGTGGATGGAGCTGCTTGGATGCAAACGTCGGGAGGAAAGTCAGGACGGTGACTGCAGGTCACAAACAATGCCTGTTTCTATAAAGGAGGGCACGGGGCAGGGCAGGCGGAGCTGCGGGGCCATGGGGGACAGGGGTGCGGGTCCGAGGCACAGGCTGCCTTTTGCTCTGTCAGACCCTCACCTGTGTGGGTCCCGGGCAGCCCGCTCCCAAGGTGTCTCCGCCACGAGCGCCCTCCCATCACCCCTGGCTCATCCTACGTGCTGGCGGGGGGGGGGGGGGGGGGTCTCCCCCCCCCCCCCCCTGTGCCTCATGGCCCCGCGTGGGGTAGGGGCGAGATTTCACCGAATGTCCCCCCCTCCCACTGTCTTTCCTTTTCTATTTCTTCTTCTTGGCTGCTGCGAGGCTCAGATTCTCTGTAAGTATCTGAAAAAGGTGACTATTAAAGTGGGTGGCTGGCGGGGGTCTCCCCGCCTCTCGAGCCACACTCACATTCATCAACCCAGCGGGCCCCCCGTCCTCCATCAGAGTCAACATCCTCAGTGCTTCTGCCTTTCGTTACCAAAACACAACCAGCCTTTGCAACGAACAAAATGCTCAGCAGATGGGAATGTTCCCTCACGCGAGAAGAGCTCTGTCTGCATCTGCGTCCCTTTCTCTCTCCAATCCCTGTTCCTCAGCCCACCTGCCGCTCATGGCCTCATTATTAAGAATATATAAAACAGGCACTTGATACTTATTTCAGGAGTAGTACTGTAGCTGCTATTAACTTATGTACATTTCTTTATACACTGTAACCCCCTAAATTAGACTGTACAGGAGAGCACCTTGGAGGCTCTCCCCGCACAGGGTCCCTCTGCTCTTACTCTCTGAAGGACATGAACAAACGCCCTTTGCAGTCAGCCTTCCCTTCTCCCTCTAACTTGTTTTCTCTCTCACTGCTCTCCGTTCCCCTACCCACTCCTGCCAGAACAGAACCACCCACCCCTGTGTTAACCAATGACTCTACCCCCCCGAGTCTCTGTCACCCTGTGGACAGTCTTAATCTCTAAGCTTTTATCACTCATTTTCCGGCAAGGGGTAGACTAGAAAAATCTGAGGTCAATGGATGGAGCAGGGCCGAGTGGGTTCTTGGCCGGACTCCCCATCGCATGGGCTCATCCCTATATACTCCGGGCCACAATGGCTTCTCTCTCATAAGAATTCTTCCTGGGTGACAGCCCCGCCCACCTGGCTCCTACCATCTCTTCCATTCGTGTCTCCACCAGCTGATGGGACAGGACACTGGACTGAGAGCCATTTGTTATCCTCCTGGTATCTTCACGAGGTCTAGTGCCAGACTACGCCCGCCGCGGCAGTAATAAAATAACACCCGCCAGCCCTTACACGGTACACACTCTCTCAGTCAGGCATTACTCCAAGGATTTCCTCCTAATTCCGTAACCCTCTGCAGTCATTCCCTCGTTCTCTTTTCTCCCTTTTACGGATCGGGTCCTGAGATCTCCCGAGGGTAACTGACAGACCCCAGTCACTAGCTCCAAACTCAGGCAGTAGGACACCAACCGCAGCCCACCACACAACTCCACCTAGAAACTTCTACAGAGTGTTCCACCAGAGCACAGCTTTGACTGTGACCAGGGCTCCTGACAAACACATCTCAGTGACTGATGGAACAGCTGTGGGAGAAAAGTCAAGCCTTTGGTGTATGTCTTAGTCCATTCCAGCTGCTATGACAAAACACCACACACTGGGTGGTGTCAGCAGCAGACATTTATTTCTCACAGTTCTGAAGGCTGAAGTCCAAGATCAAGGTACTGGCAAATTCAGTGCCTGGTGAGAGCCCACTTCCTGGTCCACATATGACTGTCTTTTCCCTGTAACCTCACAAGGTGGAAGGAGCAAGAGAGCTCCATGGGGCCTCTTAGAAGGGCACCAATCCCATTCACGAGGACCCCATCCTCATGACCTAATCACCTCCTAAAGGATCTGCCTCCAAATATCACACTGGGGATTATGCTTCAGCATATGTATTTGTGTGTGTGTGTGTGTGTGTGTGTGTGTGTGTGTGTGTGTGTGTGTTTGGAAGGGAAATACAAAATTCACTCTACACAGTATTATTTCATTCATCTGCTCACCCACTCATTTATTCCCTCAAGTAACACAGGGCCATAAAAATGCTACATTTTTTTGAATTTTTAATACAGCAGGTTCTTATTAGTTATCCATTTTATACATATTAGTGTATCCATGTCAGTCCCAATCTCCCAATTCATCACACCACCACCCCTGCCACTTTCCCCCCTTGAGAACAAACTTTCCATACGTTTGTTCTCTACATCTATGTCTCTATTTCTGCTCTGCAAACCAGTTCATCTATACCATTTTTCTAGGTTCCACATATATGTGTTAATAATATATGACATTTGTTAGAAATGCTACTTAAGTCACATGAAACACAGCAGATTCTAACTACCTTACCACCTTTAATCAAACCTGGGCACTTTGTGTCCATTATCTCAATCTTCACAGCAGCTGTTCAGAGCTGGTGTTTCTGTTTTACACATGAGAAGGACACATGCTGGAGAAATAAGATAACCTGTCCAAGGTCCATACATGTGATGAGAGGCTGAACTAGAATTTCAACTCTAGACTACGTGACTCCAAGATTCACCTTTTTAACCTTACTTACTCTAAGACCCACAGGCACAGGAACCAAAATTCTTAAATTCTCCAGGTGGATGCCAAGTCCATTCCCAGCTGGACCACCAGTGGCTCTGGATCAGCAGCAGCCACAGATACACTGCAGGCAACTTGAAAAGAACTGGGTGCAAACCCACTTCTAAGCCAAGACTTGAATACATCCTTGACTCTTCTTTCTATCTGGGTTGGGTATATAGTTTGGTTGCATAACTTTCTTATCTCTCCCCGTGATACTGCTCTTCAACGTAGATTCCATTTCTAGAACATGTTGATGACGATACTCAGTGAAGGACGGCTGAAAGAAGGGGATGGAGCAGTGAAGACGAATGGGGTGTGTGTGTGGGAGTCTGAGGCTTCTGCAAAGAGGAGGGCTGAAAGCCATCTGCTAGAAGGAATGTCCCCCCACTAAAGCAAGATGATGACTAAGGAGGATAAAGCTCTATAAGGGAACCATGACCTTGAACGCTTGGGTCCACTATTGGAGATGACAGTAAATCATGACAGGAAGCTAGGTTACCTTCAAACCCTTGCTGTAATGTTCCATGTCACTGCTGAAAAGAGTCCTCCTATTTGTTTAAATTTACATTAGCTGCATTTCTTTGGACAGATCTATGTGTGGCCTCCAAATCAATGGTTGCTTTCAGTCCATTTGTTTTTAAGACTTTCTTCTTCTTCTTTTTTTTTTTTTTTTGTGGTATGTGGGCCTCTCACTGTTGTGGCCTCTCCCGTTGTGGAGCACAGGCTCCAGACGTGCAGGCTCAGCGGCCATGGCTCACGGGCCCAGCCGCTCCGCAGCATGTGGGATCTTCCCAGACTGGGGCACGAACCCGTGTCCCCTGCATCAGCAGGCAGACTCTCAACAGCTGCGCCACCAGGGAAGCCCTAAGACTTTCTTCTTGATTTCTGGCCAACCAGATTTCATCAAGGAAAGTGGGAGGGCCAGGCAGACAAAGTGTCAGGAGTCCTGGGTTCCGTCCGCGCTCAGCCACACAGGGGCTGAGGGTCTGGACCAGGCCACTTCACTGGGCTGGGCCTCCGTTTCCTTTACTACCGCGCGGGGCTAAGGAGTACCTCAAGGAGCTGAAGGGAGAATCAGAGGCGAGAGCAGCAGGAACACAGACACTTTTTCTAGTTTAAATTTATTTTTAATTGAAGTCTAGCTGATTTACAATGCTGTGTTAATTTCTGCTGTACAGCAAAGTGGTTCCGTTATACATATACACATTCTTTTTCATATTCTCTCCCATTATGGTTTATCACAAGATTAAAAAAAAAATTTTATTGAAGGATAGTTGACTTACAATGTTGTGTTAGTTTCTTCTGTACAGCAAAGTGACTCAGTGACACATGTATCTATTCTTTTCCATTATGATCTGTGACAGAACATGAAATATAGTTCCCTGTACTATACCTTGTTGTTTATCCATTCTACATATAATAGTTTGCATCTGCTAATCCAAAACTCCCACTCAATCCCTTCCCCGCCCTCCATCTTGGCAACCACAAGTCTGTTGTTCTCTATGTCTGTGACTCTGTTTCTGTTTTGTAGATGGGTTCATTTGTGTCATATTTTAGATTCCACATAGAAGTGATATCATATGGTATTTGTCTTTCTCTGTCTGACTCACTTCACTTAGTAAGGTCACCTCTGGGTCCATCCATGTTGCTGCAAATGGCATTACGTCATTCTTTTTTATGGCTGGGTAGTAAGTAATCCATTGTATACACGGACCACGTCTTCTTTAGCCCGTTCATCTGTCGATGGACATTTACATGGTTACCACAGATGCTTTTTTTTTTTTTTTTTTGGAAATACCAAAAGAGTCTACCAAAAAATATTCTAGAACTAGCAAGTGCATTTAATGAGTTTGCAGGATACAAAGATAAATGTACAAAATAAACATTCCCTATTAAAATTCCAATGGCATTTTTCACAGAAATAGAAAAAGAAAGAGCCCGTGTCCCCTGCGTCGGCAGGCGGACTCTCAACCACTGCGCCACCAGGGAAGCCCGCACAGATGCTTTTTAATCTAGATAGAAGGCCATGAACCAGTGCAAACATCCCTTTTCCATGTTGCCTTGTCCGTGCAATGAGGACAACTGATGTCGCTAGGGTACTTCCCGGTTCTGGAATTCATTCACCGTGGAAGAGGGGGATGTCCTCAGCCTCTGTCGGGGAGGCCTGCTTGAGCACTTCCTCTCAGGTCACGGTTGCTGCCCTGTGCCAAGGTGCCATGTAATGCGCCACCTTGGAAGACTAGCATCTCCAGGAAGGATGCCCCTGTGTTGGGGGTGGCCAGCCTCCATATGCCACCACCAGTGCCGCACCCCTCCCAATGAGAGTCCAGGGCTAACGAGCATATATTCGTTTTCAGTGTGCCAGTGCTATGGCCTCTGTGCCTTACGCATCCTCAGTTTCCCCCCAGCTTTCAATGCATCCCTTGTTCTCCCCAACAAGACACTGGGAGGAACAGAGAACCGGATGTCAGTGACAGAGATGGAAATGCTCAGAACTGGCTCGATGGCAGGTGTGGAAGTTGGTAAAAAGGGGCAGAATACAGAGCTTGGGGGCACCTTGATGAAAGATCCCTGGGATGGCTCAGTGTGAGCGTCCTTGGTGTCCACTGCGCGAGCAGCCTGGAGCCGTCACTGAAGCCCACAGACTTGCCTCCTCCTAAGCAAGAGGCACCCCCGATGAATCTCTCCTCAGGAAGGTTTCTCAGCTGTGGCATGACTGACATTTGGGCCAAACCATTCTTTGGTGGGCCGGGGAGTTGGAAGGGGCGCTGTCCTGTGCACTGTAGGATGTTTAGCAGCATCCCTGGTCTCTACACGGTAGACTTTTTTTTTTTTTGGCTGCACTGTGCCGCTTGCAGGATCTTAGTTCCCCAACCAGGGGACGGAGCCTGCGGCCACGGAGGTGAAAGTGCCGAGTCCTGACTCCTGGACCGCCAGGGAAGTCCCTCTACACGCTAGTTGCTAGTAGCAAGCCTCCACCCGGCCAGGACAACCAAAAAGGTCTGCAGATATTGCCTAACGCACCCTAACCATGGCAGACAACCAATGACCCAGAGGAAGCACACCCCCCAAAAGGACACAATCCACAGGTCTAGTCTACTCACACTTCTCATGCATTTATAAACACCGTGGGTGGACTGCGGCCATCGAAAAGCAAGTCACAGAATTCAGATAACACACGGTAACGGGGGATAACCAGATGAAGTGAAGATATTTCCGAGGAGAAAAAAGGGTATCATCATGATAAACTGGGAAAGGTTTAAAACAAGCACTACGTTTTTTATAAAGCACAGTAAGACCTTCAAGAGTAACTAATCTGAAAAGATACACGCACCCCGATGTTCACTGCAGCACTATTCACAATAGCCAAGGCATGGAAGCAAACCTAAGTGTCCATCAGTAGATGAATGGATAAACAAGATGCGGTGTGTACACAATGAGACACACTACTCAGCCATAAAAACTGAAATAATGCCATTTGTAGCAACATGGATGGCCCCAGAGATTATCATACTAAGGTAAGTAAATCAGAGACAAATAACATATGATATCACTCATATGTGGAATCTAAAAAAGATAGTGCAAATGAACTTATTTACAAAACAGAAAGAGACTCACAGACATAGAAAACAAACATGCCTACCAAAGGGGAGGATGGGGAGGGCTAAATTAGGAGTATGGGACTAACGGATACACACTACTATACATCAAATAGATAACCAACAAGGATTCACTGTAGAGCATAGGGAACTAGAGTCGGTATCTTGTAATAAATTATAATGGAATCGAATTTTTAAAAAGAATATAGACATACACATATCTATGTAGATATATACACACATCTCTACACATATCAAATCACTTTGCTGTATACCTGAAACGAACACAATATTGTACATCAACTATATTTCAATAAAAACAATAAATTAAAAAAAAAAAGATCTGGAAAAGTAAAATCCTTCCCATTTAAGGTGAAAGGTGCTACAGTCTCAGGAGAGAAGAAAACAGCAGGTGCATGAAGGTGCTTCATCCAACTAGGCAATAAAAACAGATTTAAAACAAACTAAGTACATGCTTTGTTTCTTGCAAAAGCACTAAACCATACCTCTTTCACAAATGGCTTCACAAACCATTCGAGTTGTGCAGTGAACCATCCTGCCCCGTTAATGTTGGCCTGATTCATCAGCAAAACCTGCTAAATGATCACTCACAGCCCTTAGAAACACTGCTTACTCGGCAGAGAAGAGCAGACGTGTAAACCTCAGGCAGCTGTGCCGTTGGTTCTGCTTCTTCAGCTGGAACAAATACCAAGGGCACCAATTTGAGGCACTGAAACGCAGAATCTTTAGAAAGTACTTAATGGACTTTATGCTTGGAACACTGACAGCTATCCAAGGCCAATGGGCACGATATGAAAATTATTTAGACCAGGGATAGGCAAGCTGAGGCCCACGCTGCCTGTGCTTAGAAATAAAGTTTTACTGGAACACCGCCATGCGCATGAGTTGATATATATTGCCTACGGCTCCTTTCACACTACGATGGCAGAGCTGAGTAGCTGCAACAGAGCTAGTATGGCCAACAAAGCCAAAGATATTTACTATCTACTCCTTTATAGGAAAAGCGTGCCAACTTGATTACTATATATATATAGATATACACATACACACACACACACGTAGATATATGTATGTATACATACATGTGTACACACACACAGACCACACAAAAGCAGATATCATGGCCTCCCATATCTGCTCTTTCATTTCTTTCTGCTGCGGACTGAATGTCTGTCTCCCCCAAATTCATATGGACACCCACCCTCCTAAGGTGATGGTATTAGGTGGCGGGGCCTTGGGAGGCGGTGAGGTCATGAGGGCAGAGTCCTCATGAATGGGATTAGTGTCCTTATATCAACACGAGCACAAACTCTCACAGTTATCTTCGTAGGAGTAAATATAACTTTCTTCCCAGAGCACTTTCCTGGGCTGTCAGCGGGTCCCACCGAATCTGCCGGCACCCAGGACTTCTCAGCCTCCAGAACGGCGAGAAACAAGTGTGTGTGTTTATAAGCCACTCAGTCTGCAGTGTTTTCTTACAGCAGCCCAAAGGCACTAAGACCCTCCTTCTGCTCTGTCTGATGAACAGTGGTAACAACGGTAGCAGCCTAGCAGCTGACATTTACTCCGTGCTTCCCTTGTGTGAAGCAGCAGCGTTCAGGCTTTCCAGGGGCTATTTGATGGGACACAGAACTACCATAGCAACTTGGTTGATTCACCACAAGGAACCTAGGACTTAACTCTCCTTCTCAAAAGCAACGAAGAGCCTGCAGGCCTGGGAATAGCCCTCAAAGCCTCTCATTCCCTGTGTTTTTGTTTTTTTTTTTTAAATTTAATTAATTTATTTATTTATTTTTGGCTGTGCTGGGTCTTTGTTTCTTTCTGTGCGAGGGTTTTCTCTAGTTGTGGCGAGTGGGGGCCGCTCTTCATCGCGGTGCGCGGGCCTCTCACTGTCACGGCCTCTCTTGTTGCGGAGCACAGGCTTCAGACGCGCAGGCTCAGCAGTTGTGGCTCACAGGCCTAGCTGCTCCGCGGCATGTGGGATCTTCCCAGACCAGGGCTCGAACCTGTGTCCACTGCACTGGCAGGCGGACTCTCAACCACTGTGCCACCAGGGAAGCCCTCATTCCCTGTTTTAAGCCTGGCCTTACCTCACTGCTTCTCCAGGCTGGTTTTGCTAGAAGCATATACCTGCTTTCCTGCAGGATGACCCTGCTTGTACTCTGCTCTCTTGGTCTAGAACAGTGGTTCGTGCTTTTCAAACGAGGGCGATTCCATCTGCCAGAGGAAGATGCTGGGCAGTATCTGGAAACATTTTTGCTCATCACCAGGGGCTGTGTATGTGTGTGCTGCTGGCTAGTAGGTAGAGACCAGGGAGGCTGCTAAACACCTACAATGCACAGGACAGCTCTCCAAGCCAAAGAAGGATCCAGTCTCGATGCCAGTGGTGTCAGGCTGAGCGACCCTGCCGCTCCATCCCCTCTCCCTTACTGCTGAGACCTCTCAGTCACCAGGCCTGTGGCCGCGCACCCTTGCTCTTTGCCCTCACGCTAGGAGACGGCCGTTCTCTCCCCCCAGCTCCCGTGGCAGCCTCCCCATGCTTCCATCTTGCCGCGGCGCAGTGGGCAGCATCCTCTTTATCCCCATTCGTCTCCTAGCTCCTGAGAAGGTGGACGCTCCTTGAAGGCAGGAAGCCCATCTGGATTCACCTGATAACACAGAGCACCTTCCTCAGTACAGCAGCTGGGGCTGAAGATGGATTGGCAGAATGGCTGAGAGGCACTGGTGAAGCTGATGTAAATGAAGGGGGGTGAGAAACTGAATAAAACTGAGTCCTCCTTGTTTTCAGAATGAAAGACTTGAGGGGGAAGAGCACAAGAATGAAGGATTTAGGTGCAACGGCACAACAGAAGGAAAACAGCTTCTATTTTTTTATAACATCTTCATTGCAGTATAATTGCTTTACAACGGTGCGTTAGTTGCTGCTGTATAACAAAGTGAATCAGCTCTACGTATACATATATCCCCGTATCTCTCCTCCCTCTTGCGTCTCCCTGCCACCCTCCCTGTCCCACCCCTCTAGGTCATCACAAAGCACGGAGCTGATCTCCCTGTGCTGTGCGGCTGCTTCCCACTAGCCATCTATTTGACATCTGGTAGTGTACATATGTCCGTGCCACTCTCTCACTTCATCCCAGCTTACCCTTCCCCCTCCCCATGTCCTCAAGCCCACTCTCTACGTCTGCGTCTTTATTCCTGTCCTGCCCCTGGGTTCTTCAGAACCATTTTTTCCCCTAGATTCCATATATATGTGTTAGCACACGGTATTTGTTTTTCTCTTTCTGACTTACTTCACTCTGTATGACAGTCTCTAGGTCCATCCACCTCACTACAAATAACTCAAGTTTCGGGAAAACAGCTTTTAGATGAAGATGTCATACAAGCAACAGTCTCAAAACACCAAAGAGGGCTCTTGGCCATATGTCTATACCAGAATTAAAAACCCATCACGTTATTTGAGAATAATAAGTTAATCATAAAGGTAATGATATTAAGTGCTTATTATGTGTATCAGCCCTTTTCATGAATTAGGTTAGCGAGTTGGCAACAACCTATGAGTTAGTCTTAATAAATCCCTATTACAGATGGGGAAATTGAGTCACAGAGCAGTTAAAAGTGATTTCCCCGAGGGCACACAGCTAGCAAGTGGCCATCTGATCTCTGAGTCCATTCTCTTAACCCACACACCAGACACTACTGAAAGTTGCTTAGAATCCTCTGAATGATTCAAAACGGTATCCTTTTTAAAAAGAGGAAGAAAATCATCTCATCAGTTAATACCATTTATATTTCAAACTTCAACGAAATAAGTTGCTAACAAGGCCTACGTTGCAGAAACTAGACGGAATGCTTTCCAGGTTAAAGAGGCAAACAAAGACTAAGTGTATAAAGAGAGCTATATTAGGAACAAGAGACAGCAAAGTCAGATGCAGTGATGCAGGAGTTTGGTACTGTTCTTTTTTTTTGCGGTACGCGGGCCTCTCACTGTTGCGGCCTCTCCCGTTGCGGAGCACAGGCTCCGGACACGCAGGCTCAGCGGCCATGGCTCACGGGCCCAGCCGCTCCACAGCACGTGGGATGTTCCCAGACCGGGGCACGAACCCGTGTCCCCTGCATCGGCAGGCAGACTCTCAACCACTGCGCCACCAGGGAAGCCCTGGTACTGTTCGTTTTTGTTCACAGAGAGAACACACTTCACTCATGTGCTCCGAGGCCTGGGCCTGCCCTCACTTGCCTCCCCGGCTTCCTCTTCTGACCAACAAACAGGTGGAATTAGGCGATCTCCAAGGTCCCTTTCAATTCTAAAATTCTAGGCCGAGGAAAAAATGACCTCACCGTCCCAATCAAACCCACGGGATTTTAACTTATGGAGGTGAGTGAGTGATGACACGGAGAGACGAAGGCCATGGAAAGAAGAAGTCATCACTTACAACTCCAGTGGGAAGCGGCCACGCCAGGCCACCAGGGCCACAAGAAACCTTATCACATGCAGGGAGCAGAATGCCAAGAAACAGAGAGAGGAACCGGGACTGCGGCTTTATGAATATAACGGAGGGGGAGTAGCTTGGTGGGGATGCCCCCTACTGGACAGGAAGTGAAAACACACATGTGAGAGTCTGTGGATGGGGGGACTGTAATACGATTTCCACGTGCCTGCAAAAGCCACCTCGAGAGAGAGAGGTCAATGGCTCTGGCCGTCGGTCCAGCCCTAAGATTAATGACCACCAAGCCGCCACTGGTCAACACGCTCATCCAGTCCAACTGGCTGCCTGGATTTGACAATGGGGTCGCTCTGAAAACGAAACTGTGGACTGCTAAGGCATATGTAGCAGTTCCTTATTTCTGTAACATCCCTGGACACGGTGCAGTCAGCACAGCTTCACCTCTGTCAGTACTTCCGGATCATAAAGTTTTCTCTAACAGAAGTTCAGCCGCCCGCAAAGCGGCCCGCCTTCCTCTTGGGGGGCGAGGAGGGTGGGGGGACCGGGTGACTCAGGTGTGCGGGTGGGGACAGTACCGATAAAAATAAAGACGAGAGAGAGGCTGAGGGTGGTCCAGAGCGAGCTGGACCGAATAAATCAAACAGAGGAACACAGACACACACAGACACACACACACACACACACACACACACACACACACACACACACACACACACACACACACACACACACACACGGAGTGAGAAGATGTAAACAGAAAAGGCAGGAGAATAAGAAATCATGCCCTCATCTCTGGGGGCTGATGTATTATCAGTTCACTTTTTCTTTTTGGAAGTGATGGATTCGTCTCACCAGAGGATTACATGTTCTGCCCGGGAAGCAATTTATAACCGTAAACTCTAGTTTTACCCATGGTAAAAAGTACAAACATATGCTGAGAGTTCTTTTTGATTTTTCAGTCTACATCACTATACATGTTCATAACAACTCTACACTTCAATGTGTTTATCTTAAAAAAAAAAAAAAAAAAAAAAAAATCCCCGAGACCCAGCTCTCCCAATTCTCCAGTATCTTGCTGGAGAAAAAAGTGAGTGCGGTGAGGTGGCTTTATGAGCCGCAGACCTGTTCTCACTGACCTGCCGTAACGTGGAATTCAGCGTAAAATGGAACTGCTTGGATGGCGCCCAAAAGAAATACCAGGAGGACCTCGTTAAAAATAGGGTTTCACTTCTAACATCTGGCCTGGACCCCAGGGGTGGCGGCGGAGAGCAGCTTGGGCTGCTGGCTGTCGCAGACCTCGCACTCCTGCCAAGGCTTGTAACATCCGCTAAACCGGGGAGGCCTCCAGGAGGAGAGAGCACGAGTCAGGTTATAAACCAAGGGTGGCTACGTCCTCCTGGGGCCACAGCTGCCCGGGGGGGCGGCCGCCTGCCCCCACAAGCTCACCCAGACCTCAGCTCTCGCTTCTGGCCGCCACTCGGAGAAGCCTCGCTTGGAGCCCGCTCCTTCTGGCACCGTCGCCGCAACACCTTTGAACCCTCGTGCGTTCTGGAGCTGCGCTATTCGTTGACTGGGAAAGTCGAGCACGACTGCCAAACCGGAGATTTACAATGGACAGCACCGTTAAAAACTACAATTAACACAGGACTTGGGGGAAAAACAGCGAAACCAAGTTGGAGGAGAGAGGGAATAAGTCAAGCATTATATGCTCGACCCAAGTGCTGTTCTCACACGGGGGATTTCCTCCAGTCCGCTTGCCCTACGCAAATTAATTAATTTTTCTTTTTGCGGCACGCGGGCCTCTCGCTGTTGCGGCCTCTCCCGTTGCGGAGCACAGGCTCCGGACGCGCAGGCCCAGCGGCCGTGGCTCACGGGCCCAGCCGCCCCGCGGCACGTGGGATCCTCCCGGACCGGGGCACGAACCCGCGTCCCCTGCTTCGGCAGGCGGACTCTCAACCGCTGCGCCGCCAGGGGAGCCCGCAAATTAAATTTTACATGTAATTCTTGTGGTCCTAGAATTCCGCACCCGTGTTCTTTCTTACCTAACACAATATGAGCATTTCCTCTGGTTGCTAATTGGTCTCAGTAGTCACCACTTTGGTTGAGCCTGTTTTCACCGCGAGTCATCCCTGACTTACACACACGGCCTCCAGATTTACTTTCAAAGACTAATCAGTGGCTTCCCACTGGACAGCCTGGCCTTCCTGTGCTGCTGTCCCAGCGTCCCAGAACTTCCTTCCTTCCCCTCCCGTCCCGTATCCTTTGTTCCCCTCGCCAAGATGGTTCCTCCCCCATAAACACGCGGGGCTTTGCTGAGCCTCCCGGCACGAACTCTGGCTCTTGATTTTGGTTGAAATACTCTCGTTCCTCCTTTGCCTGAGGAGTTCTAGCTCAAGTGCCTCCTGCTCTCTGCACCCTCCGCTGTGGTCCTCTGCGAACTCCTCCAAACTCACATTTATCAGCCTCTGTGTCAGACGCCTCTTTAATATCTGTGACACTCCCTAGGTGGGGAGGAAAAGACTTCCCCCTCCCGTCTGTCCTTCCAACCTAGCACCTAGGGCAGTGCCACCACTCAACAAACCAGCAAGAGACATGTGTAGAGCTGCAAACCATGACAAGTGCTTTATTCGTACACATCGAGGATTCCCGGATGGCATCCATACCTCTGACAGGACCTAAAACAATTTTACGTAGCACAGGGACAAATATTTTAAAATCAAAGTTATTTACTTTAATGTGCATCATATGCAAGTGCAATGAACAGATGTATCTGAAAATTTAGGATAAAGTAACTGCTTCAATTTAAGGGAACATGTTAATAAATATTAACAAAATACCTTTAGGTGTATGCAAAAATGATGTAGACAGTACAAGAGAACTGAGGATGGGAAATACACGTGTAGACAGAGGAGGGCAACAGAAGTGTCCAAAGGACAAGGAAGTAATCAATACTCACTAAGGGGGGGGGGGGGGGGGGGTCCAGGTTCCCTGGATGGGAAGAAACTCCTACATCCCATTAGGAGGCTTGGACAGGAGTCTGCAAACTATATCCTCTGAGCCAAATCTGTTCCCTTGCCTGTTTTTGCAAATAAAGTTTTATTGAAACACAGCTACTCTCATGTGTCTATGTTTTTTGTTTTTTGTTTTTTTTTTTTTGCGGTACACGGGCCTCTCACT
>NW_006797064.1:503648-505890 GCF_000442215.2 Lipotes vexillifer | reverse complement strand
CACGAACCCGTGTCCCCTGCATCGGCAGGCGGACTCTCAACCACTGCGCCACCAGGGAAGCTCATGTCTATGTATTTTTGGTGGCTGCTTTTGCACTACAAAGACAGAAATGACTGGTTGTGACAGAGATGAAAATACTTACTATCTTTTACAGAAAGATTCCTCCAACTAAACCAGGGGAGAGACCTAAACTAGGCGATGAGACCAACAGGTGCTTAGGAAAGCAGTTTCTGATCCCTCAACTTGTTTTATGAGGCCAGTATAACCCTAAGATCCAAACCTGATGAGGAAATCCAAAAAGGAACACCGCAGCCTAACTTCTCTTGGTAAAATACACTCAAATATACCAGACACAGAACAAATGGAACTCAGTGATATATATGAAAGGACAAAATGTCCGGGCCGAGTGGGGTTTATTCCAGGAATGCAGGTTTTAATGTCGAAAGATAAATCAACAATTTCACCACATTAAGAATCAAGAAAGGGCTTCCCTGGTGGCGCAGTGGTTAAGAATCCACCTGCCAATGCAGGGGACACGGGTTCGAGCCCTGGTCCGGGAAGATCCCTCATGCCGTGGAGCAACGAAGCCCATGTGCCACAACTACTGAGCCTGCGCTCTAGAGCCCGCGAGCCACAACTGCTGAAGCCCGCGTGCCTAGAGCCCATGCTCCACAACAAGAAAAGCAACCGCGACGAGAAGCCCGCGCACCGCAACCAAGAGTAGCCCCCGCTCGCCGCAACTAGAGAAAGCCCGCGCGCAGCAACAAAGACCCAAGGCAGCCAAAAAAAAAGAGTCAAGAAAAATCACTTAAGTGTAAGGTTCCAGAGAGCTAGATGGCCTGTTGTGAATCCTAGCTCTACGACTTCCAGGCAGTGTGACCTGGGCAAGTGGCTACCTTCTCAACGATAGCGGCAGCTGTACCTACTTCTTAGGGGTAATGGTTTTATTGGTCAAGTACTTAGAATCCTGCCTGGCACACAGCACGTGCTCAATGGGCGCCACTGTCACTAAGGCAAAGCAGTGACAATGGGGAAAGATGTGGCACTGACAAGATATGGGGAGTACCCAGCTGATGGAGACACAGCAGGAAGGATATTATGGAGGACTATTTGAACAGGATTCTGATGTTTTCATATTAAACCGCGACACGATTATGGGACAGAGGAAGTTTTTCTTTGCCAGGGAGGGACAGTGGTCAGGAAATGGCAATGGTATTAAGTGTGGAATTATGTTAAAGAATGCTTGGGAGATATACAGCCAAAACAGCACTATGGAAGGCAAAAGAGCGGCTGGAGGTAGATACCAAGACAGGGGGATCAGAGGGGTTAGGGATGGACACCAAGACTGGGGGTGAGTAGAGAGGCTAGGGATGGACCCCCAGACTGGGGGATCAGAGAGGTCAGGGATGGACACCAAGACTGGGGGTGAGTAGAGAGGCTAGGATGGACACCCAGACTTGCAGAAGGAACAGCACACTGGAGACATAGACATGGGAGGGAAAGAAAAGGATGTCACCTTGGGGACAATGGCATTTAAGAAGTGGGTGGTGGAGACATCAGTAGAGCAACATATAGAAACTTGGGAGAAAAAGGACAGTGTTGTGTCTGACAGTCCAGATGACTGGCTCTTCAGTCTAGAAGGAAGAAAGGGAACTGAAATTGGCAGGAAACGAAATACATCAAAGCCGGACACTTTTAAAGTCACATTAGAATTTCAGAGCAGGCGGATCTTAAATGTAATGGTGTATGAACTTTGGAAACAGGCACCTTGGTAAGTGGTTATTTGGTCTTAGCTAAAAAAAGGAAACAGGAACCATCTTAGGTATTTTCATATCATCACTAACGTTTAAAGTAGGAAACTACTGTATAATAAGACTTAAGGGCATCTTCAACGGCATCTAACAAACCTCTCTCTGATGGCAATACCAAGGGAAATTGCTTGGCTATATTGAGCAAGACACATATTTAAACAACTGTAACTTATAAACACTCAACTGATTTTCAAGTGATTTTTATTCTAATTGCTTCCCCCCACCCCACCCCCGACAAATTAATGAGCACAAGAACGGCAAGTCTTGAATCCGAGCTTTTACACACATACAAATGAGAGCAGTAAACTTAGAAAAGATTGCACAACCCAAACTGCACGGGAAATGGGATGATTGTGAACATCTGGGACATAAAAAGGCAACTTCTCCACGGTTCCGTTTTGCTACTCTAAGCCGTTATCATCAAACCCAAA
>NW_006797064.1:477866-503638 GCF_000442215.2 Lipotes vexillifer | reverse complement strand
ACCCCAAAGAGCAGTTTAGGAAAACCCTCTTTCTGAACGAACAGGAGCTCGCTGGCAACTAGCACCACAAGAGGGTCTGTGATGAGACGACTCTCATAGTACAGGTTCTTCCCGACGCCCGTGCACAGTGTAAGGCGAGCCTCAGCCCCTCTGCAGACTGGGCTCTGCAAAGGGAACACGGGCAGGCTTCGCTGGACGAGCAGTGCGCATTAGTGATGCCACAAAGCTCTCCTGGGGGGTGCTTTACTCTTAAGAGGCGTGGGTATCATATTCTCCAACCACTTATCCACCCCTACATTTTTTAAAGTGATTTTTTAAAAGTGAGGTAAACACATACTCACAAATGCATAAATGATAGATATGCAACCACAACCTGGACTGGACTGCGGCAGGGTGGACAGAGCCAGGGTCTGTCCAGGTTCTCCTTCTGTCCCCCTCAGCAGGTGCTGCAGGCCCACATGACTGCCCTCTGATATAAACCTGGACACCAAAGCTTGGGTGGTTAGCAACACTGCGCATGTGTCATCGTACATGCTGTTGGGAGAATTAGGTGCCATCAGGTCGCTCCACCAGGAGAGGACACCTGCAAAGCATGTGCCTGGTTCTCCTGAACTGGACCCCATGCACCTTTTCCCTTGGCTGGCTGTAATCTGTATCTTTTTTTTTGGGGGGGGGGGGTGTATTGATTAATTTTTAAAAATAAATTATTTTATTTTATTTTTATTTATTTTTGGTTGCGTTGGGTCTTTGCTGCTGCGTGCGGCCTTTCTCTAGTTGCAGCGAGCAGGGGCTACTCTTTATTGATGTGCGCGGGCTTCTCATTGCGGTGGCTTCTCTTGTTGTGGAGCATGGGCTCTAGGCACTCAGGCTTTAGTAGCTGTGGCACATGGGCTCAGTAGTTGTGGCACGTGGGCTCAGTAGTTGTGGCGCACGGGCTTAGTTGCTCTGCAGCATGCGGGATCTTCCCGGACCAGGGCTTGAACCCATGTCCCCTGCACTGGCAGGTGGATTCTTAACCACTGTGTGACCAGGGAAGCCCCTTGATTAAATTTTAATGGAGAAAAATTGAAGCTATCAATTCAAAATAAAGGGCACTATCAGATACTGCATAAACAAGACATTTGAACAAACAAAATATAAACCCAATTATACTACAATTAAGAGGAACATAACAGAAATGGAGACTTAGGATTGACTTTGATTCATCGTATCTTTTCTCTCCAGCCTTCCTGAGGTGTAACTGACATATACCAATGTGTACACTGTGATGCTCTGACACACGGATATACGCTGTGGAAGGGTTACACAACAGGCTACTTAACGCAGGCATGGCCTCACACAATTAACCTGTGTCTATTTCAGTGACAGCACCACGCAGTACATTATAATCTGTATCTTGTGCTGTGATCCACTGAGTGTGACAGTTACTAAATTCTGTGAATCCTTCTAGCAAACCATAGAGCCTGAGGGTGCTCTAGGGGGCGCAGCCAACAAACCACCAAAAAGGCACTGCTTCCATCTACTGCAAGACATGAGGACATGAGACATTACTGTTTTACATGATTTTATTTTTATTTACTTTTTTATTTTGGCCAGGCGGCTTGCGGGATCTTAGTTCCCCCACCACGGATCGAACCCGGGCCCCAGCAATGAAAGCGCTGAGTCCTAAGCACTGGACTGCCAGGAAATTCCCACACGTGATTTTAAAGGTACTTTCGTCCTCTACTCATATGGACAAACTATTCAGGTCTTCCTGATTTATTATTTGATGAAACGAATATTTTCCTTTATGATTTCTAAAGCAAAGGCTACCATTACCTCAGAGAAATGCCTGCCTTTACCGTTTCATAAAGGTTCTCTTTCTAAACAGGGACAACATTAGCAACGTGAAAGAGCCACTGCAGTCAAAAAATATTTTTAGAGACTCACCTGAACAATAAGCCCTGAACTTGTGTTTAAATTAAGATAGCTGAACCATTAAAATGACTTCCCGAATCCGGGGAAACGTGTCTTGCATAAGAAGTCATTCCACGGTCCCAGGAAACACAGCGGGGCCTACCGGGTGATTTGTCAGCTGCTGGGATTACAGAGGGCAGTGCCGCTTAATCATTTTTGGAGATGCAATTATTCAAAAATATTAAGAGGAACACCCTTTTCCTGGTTATCTGAACCCCTCACTGGGAGTCCAAAGCACCCCCCCGCTGCAAACCAAAAACAAAACCCAGACGGAAGACTTCTACTCCCCATTATTTTATTATCTGCTAGGGAACGGTTCTGGCAGACTTCCCTCTTCCTCGAGGGGAAAAATACCCTGGAAAAATTAATAAATTAAAAATTAAAAATTAAAATTTAATAAAAATTAAAAATTAATAAAAACAGGGACTGCATTATGCTCACTGTTAAAGTCTACTTGAGTTCTGCAGCAGAGGGAATCAAAATGCAGCCCAAGAAGATGATAAAGAGTGAGAAAATGAGAATCCCATTACAACTCCACTTTCCAATAAAAACTAACTGCAAGAAGAAACAACCCACAACTCAAGGATGTGTGTCAGTGGTTCTCAACTGGAGATGATTCTGCCCTCCAGGGGACATTTGGCAAAGTGGAGACATTTTTGGCTGTAACACAGGAGGGTGGGGAAGCATTGCTGTCATCCAGTGGGTGGAGACCAGGGATGCGGTTTAACAACCTACAATACCGGACAGCCTGGACAGCTGCACCGGCAAAGGACGACCCGCCCCAAATGTCAACAGTGCTGAGGCTGAGAAACCCTGGCTCTTTCCTGACTGCCAGGAGAGGCTGACAGTCTTTTGATAATGCACGCTCTTGTGGCCATTCAGAATATCTCCAGAGATTAAGACCCTCAACTCTGCCCACCTAATAGAATTCTTCAAGCTAAAAACCATAATGGGATATTTAAAAACCTCATACAACACTGGAAAAGGGGTGGGGAACACTGCATAGACTTTTATCCTCCCTGTAAAAATACAGCCCATCCAGTACCTATGGTCCCAATCAAATGCAGAATTGCTTCTCATGACAATTACCCAGGAGGAGACGGCCAGGTGAGCATGGCATACGATGTACACCTGAGTTTGCTGAGTTCCCAAGGAAGCAAAAATTTGTGCTATGTGTACATGACAACTGCTGTTCACCTTCAGATGACTTTTCATTATTCTTTCTGTTTCCAAAAGCCCCAGAAGGTTAGTGTGGCTATCCACTTCTTAGTTAATACAGCTATTAGTCGAATCCAAGTAAAACAGACACCCCATCAAAACCTAGGCCTACACAATGACTAATGACCTTCAAATTCTAATTAAAATGTCTCGGCCTTGGCTGTATTACTGACCTCTCTCTCTCTCACACACACACACACAGCTCTGCAGACCATGGAAGTGCAAAATTACCACTGCTGCTTAATTTTTTTTGTTTAATAATTTCAAGAGTATCATGGACTGATGGGAAGTTGTGAAAATAGTGGAGTCCTGTGTGCCTTTCACCCAGCCTCCCCCAATGGCGACATCTTATCTCGCCCTAGGACGATATCAAAACCGAGAAGTTACATCCAACTGACCGGTCACCTGACTGCAAACCTTTTCCAGGTTTCCCCATTTCTGACCTGTGCGTGTGCGTGTGCGCACGCGCATCACCTACGCATGTAGCGTGTATAATTTTATCCCATGTGTCCATGTGTGATCATCTCTGTGGTCAAGACGCAGAGCTCTTTCATCAGCACGAAAGAACTCCCCCAAAGCAGCCCTGTGCAGGTGGACCAGCCACCCGCCGCCCGGCAGCCATCTCTGCAGGCTTGCCATTTTCAGAGCGCTCTACAAAAGGAACCGTACAGTCTGCGGCCTTTGACGATGGCTTGTTTTTTCCAGCACATCTCCTTGGAGACTCACCCAGGCTGTGTCATGTATCAATAATTCGTTCCCACTTATTGCTGAGTGGGACTCTGGGATATGGACATACCACAATTTGTTGAGCCAATCACAGACATTTGGGAAATCTCCAGTATACTGCTACTGCAAAATATGCTGTTTTCAGTATTATTGTTAAAAAATAACCAGATTTTTGTAGGATACCAACCTAGCTTAAAAATGACACTATGTGTGCCAAGGACTCACCCCAAATGCTGTATAGTTCTATTAAAAAGCCTTTCAGTGTTAATAATGTTACTGTGGAATTTAAGTGGTTTCTTATCTTCCTTTTCAGACATATTTTCCAAACTCTGAAATACTCTATACACAAAACTTACCTATAATACTGTGATTTATTTAAAAGTTGTGGTTAAAACATACATGATATAAATGCACCGTTTTACCTATTTAAAGTGTCCAGCTCAGTGGCATGAAGCACATTCACACTGTTGTGCAACCATCTTCACTGTCCATCTCCAGAACCTGTTCATCTTCCCAAGCGGAGACTCTATCCCCATCCCACACTAACTCCCCATTCCCTCCTTCACCTGCTGGCACCCACCTTTCCGTCTGTATGGATGTGACTCCTCCAGGGACCTCGTGTAAGTGGAATCACACAGTGTCTGCCTTTTGTGACTGGCTTACTTCACCGAGTACAGGGCCCTCAAGGTCCATCCCCGTGGTAGCACGGGTCCGAGTTCCCTTGCTTCGTAAGGCCGAGTAACATCCCACTGAATGGAGGCACCACATTGTGTTTCCCTCTCATCCGTCCATGGACACTGAGTTGCTTCTACTGTGATTTTTTTTTTTTTTTGGCTGTGTTGGGTCTTTGTTTCTGTGCGAGGGCTTTCTCCAGTTGCGGTGCACGGGCCTCTCACTGTCGCGGCCTCTCTTGTTGCGGAGCACGGGCTCCAGATGCGCAGGCTCAGCAGTTGTGGCTCACGGGCCTAGTCGCTCCGCGGCATGTGGGATCCTCCCAGACCAGGGCTCGAACCCGTATCCCCTGCATCGGCAGGCAGATTCCCAACCACTGTTCCACCAGGGAAGCCCCCACTGTGATTTTTTTTAAGGAACATTTTACTGCCCCCTCAAGGCTGAAGCTCATCTTTTCCATTGGGTTCTCCAAGATATCACCCCTCCTTACTACAGCAGCTCACAAATCTGAGATGAGCAGCTGGGGACAGACAGGACACTTAATGCAAACTGCTCCATCTTTAGTTGAGCAGAGATTCTAATATAATTAAACCAGAGGCCGGCAGAAGGGTATCGGTAATTTCTGACATGACTGACAGCTCCCCGCTCAGAGTATCAATGGCCTCAGAGAAGTGTCTGCTCTACTGCTGGACTGAAACTCCCAGGAACCCTCCTTGAATCCGGAATGGCTGGATTAAGACACACTCGTTCACAGGCCCCAAGTCACCTGGGGCTTTTTCAGAGCGGACCTCTTCACCCTCGCAGTCAGTTGTGTGTTATTTCTCTCCTAACAGAAGTCCCATGAGGTGAATGAGAAATGTCATCTAAGTTCCGTTTACAACCTTTAGAGCCTGGCTACACAGTATTTCCCGCTCCTCCTTATGTGCAAGGATGATATGTTAACACATAACTGTGTATATTATGTAATATCCATGTACATTATGTAAATCAAAGGAAACATGGTTGAGTCTACCTGGCCAGTCATGTGAGTGCAGGTATCGCGGCTCTTTAGGAAAATGGTACCTGCCTGGTGTGCAGACTTTTATTATTTTTTTTATTTTAATTTTTTGTGGTACGCGGGCCTCTCACTGTTGTGGCCTCTCCCGTTGCGGAGCACAGGCTCCGGAAGTGCAGGCTCAGTGGCCATGGCTCACGGGCCCAGCCGCTCCGCGGCATGTGGGAGCTTCCCGGACCGGGGCACGAACCCGTGTCCCCTGCATTGGCAGGCGGACTCTCAACCACTGCGCCACCAGGGAAGCCCCAGACTTTTACTTTTGAAAACCAATGATGTTCCTCTCAGAATAAGGCACATACGGCAATGCTGATATAGGCAAAACATATGTGTAATAGATTGGCCGCTCGACCACGAATCATGACAGATCAGAGAGTAAATTCCAGTGTATGAGGAGTTTTCAATCCTACTGGGAAGTCTTTAAATCTCTCCAATGAAGAAAGAAGTTCACCATCCTGCTGATTTGTGATAGATGATAAATGAATTTCTACCATCTATCATAATGATAAGCTCCTTTTACCGTCTAAAATGTTAAAAACGACAGCCACTGGGGACACGCAGCCTGGTAACACACCCGCACCTGGCAAAACATTAGGGAAACAACTTCTCACTTGTGTTCCTTTGTTCACTGTTATAGTTACCACCACAGTCGTCAAGTGGTTTTGATTAAGCCTCTGTCTGTTTGTCATGGTGTGCAAATGTCAGTCACAAAACTCACCGTAGAGAAACACTTCCCCAAGTTTCAATGACGTTAATACCTTGGGTGTGTAGTCAAATCAACGCATGGAAACTTGTAGCATCAGCCCTACCTGGGGCCCTGCCGGCAGGAATCCTGCTATCTACCTGGAAGCCGGCCCAGACGGACATGTGTCCTGCCCACAGGCTCGGTCTTACCCACTGGAGGGCTGGCCAGGCTGCAGTTTCCTAGTTTCCCGCAGAAAGGTGCCTGCTTAAGGAGGAGCCGGAGTGCACGGGCGGATGTTCTCTCACTCAGCAGATCTGGGGAAACCGTGACCCCGGTATAGGCTCACGAAGGCTAATTTTAAACCCTGAGAGGAAGCATAAAACTTCATCAGTATCCTGTAGATACATCTGCCGGGGACAGTGTCCTTTTACTTACTTTCCAACACGTCCTGCGCCCCAGGCACCAATTAGCTCTGCAACTCGAATCAAACCTATAAAACCACTGACGGCTGTGAAGCGCCTTGCTGCCGAGTGAGACAGAATAGGATGTGGTGGCTTCTGATACACTAAACCCACACTTGTCACACGGCCAAGCAACCCCACTCCCAGATACCAACCCACGAGAAATGAAAACCCACGTACAACAAAAGCCTGTAAGCGAACGTTCGTAGCAGCCTTAGCTGTAATCGTCAAAACCTGGGGACAACTCAAATATTCTCACACAGGACAAAGGACTAACCTCCCTGCATCCCTAAAATGGAATATGACGTAGCAATAAAGAAGGAACTACTGATGTATGCACCAGTGTGAATGAACGTCAAACGCACCGAGAGAGGCCAGACCGTCAAGGCTCTCTGCTCTAAGATTCCACTCCTAAGACATTCTTGCAGAGGCAAAACTACAGGGACAGGAAGCAGAGAGGTGCTTGCCAGGGGCTGCAGTGGGGAGGAGGGCCACAGGGGACTTTTTGGGGTGATGGAGCTGTTCCGTATCTTGATTGTGCTGGTGGTTACACAACTGTAAACGTTTGGCAAACACTGCAAATCTGTACTCCAAAAAGGGTGAATTTTATGGCATGAAAATTATACCTTACATTAAAAAAAAAAGGAAAAAAAGAAAAAGAAAAAGATGGTACAGACGAGGGTGGGGAGGGGAGAGGCAGCCACATCTAACAAGGAAAGGTCACGTCTGTCTTCTCAAAGGCTGCCAACTGAGATGAATGAGAAAAAGGTCTTATCATCGTTTAACGTCATGGAGAATCTGGCCCCAAACCCCCAGACCTTCTTTCTCTCCTTTCCAGAATTAATGGTGACATTGACCCAACTCCATATGAGACCATCTTTCCCTCCATCCGTCACGGAGCTGGTCCTGTGCACACGACATAACAAAGACACTCGAGCTTGTTTGTGACAGATCTCCAAACCCATTCATTCAGCTCCTTCACCAGAGCCTTGGCAACTCCTGGCAGGTAACCCCCCTGGTTGTGTAAAGAGCTGCCTGCCACCAACACTAGCGCCCATTGGGTCCCTGCCCCACTGGATCTGGGAGAACAATTTTTCTTTATAATTTAGATTTGAGGATGAGGCCCCAGAGGAAATATTTAATATGCCTACAGAGACTCACTTATCGGATGTCCTCACTTTTCATACCGACGCCGGGCTCCGCTACCGTACTCACAAAGAGCAGCGGGGAGGAACTCGCGGTTCGCCCAGCGTTTGCAGGGGCTGCTCGCAGAAGCCCAGGCAGGCTGACACGCATCCACAGCGGAAGAGCACAGAAAACACCGAGCAGCTCAAAGCGGCTTTGCCTTCTTAAACACGTGCATTGATCGAACCTGGAGTTGTTTTACAGAGACAGCCCTGTGTCAGCACAAGACGAGAACCCATCTCCACGATGACCCTGGAACCAAGAGTCTTCAGTCTGTGGAACTCAGAGAATAGAAACGTTGCCACCAGAGCCCTTCATGAAGCGAGAGACCCTTCAATAAGGAAAGCCTGGCTTCCAGCAGTGCGAGTAGCTTGTACGGACTGCTTGGAGGCTAGCCAGTCAGCTTCCAAGTCCAAAACTCCCCCAACCCTTTGAGTTTTGCCCCCGAACCCTGGATCAGGGAGACAGATGTGCGTCCTGCCCCTTGTGTCCTGGCAGCTTGACCTCGCAAAAGACCTCATTCTTCCCGCAAAAGCTGGTGACACATTACCGGCTTCTATGCGCGCTGGGCAGTGAGCCTTTGCTCGGATCATGAAGGGAACTTATGGGCTGCGTGGCAAAGACGCTCTGCCACAATCTGCTTCTTAAAAACTGCCCAGACGGCAGATCTGACCACACGACTAACCCCTGTAAGGCAGAGGCCAACAGACTCCTAGCCCTCAAAGCTGGACTACCGTAACTCACGCAAAAACCAGCTGAGCCACTCTGGTGCCAGAGCTGCTCAAAATCTCCTGCTGAGTTGAAAAGCCTTGCTTACTAACCAGTTTCACTTATCAGGCTGCCATGAAGCCCAACTGTGAGCTGTCACAAATCAATAGTATTTAGGGAGTGCTTTCTACGGGCATGGCCCTTGCTTCAGACAACGAACAGTGACAACAAGCCTCTAAGGAAAAGGCTGTGGAATATATGTACAGCTGGGTGAAGGTCAGGGAAGAGTCCCAGATGATACGAATTCTGTCTCTTGAGGGCAGAAACACAAAACGAGTCCATTTTCAAGATTCTTTCCTGAGTTTGCAGAGATGAGATGCGGATTCGCACAACACCTTCAGGAAAGTATCATTTCAATACCCTGCCTTCCTGCTATCTGGGGGGATGAATGTTCTGTTGGTTATCTTACTTGCAGCTGAAAGCATCCTACCTGATATGTGATACGTTTAGTGCAGGACTCTCTGCGCCGGCTCAGGTGGCAGGACCAGGAGTGCCTGTGGTTGCAGGGAACTTGTCCCTCGGCAGGGTGGCGGGGGGGGCGGTGGAACTCTGAGTCTATTCCAGGTTGAGGTGATGAGCAGGTCTACCAGAGAACCAGGGGTCTGCCTCACTGCGGGGTCCTCACCACCTACCATCTCCGTCCTCCTCCACACCCACTCACTTCTACACACAACCTGAGCATGAAGATTACTGAAGGCTTCACAACAGAGAACTTTCAACCTCTAGTAGAGAAGCCACGCTGGGAGGGGTTGAGGAATGAATCACTTGTCACAATACAGGACTTAGCTTTAATGCATTTGATGGTGGTAAAGGAGAGAGAGCACAGATACTTAATCAAGAGACCTTTTTCTTTTTTTTAAAAAAAGTAGAAAGGAGACATTAACAGGCCAAGGAGAAGGTGCTCTTTGCACTTGGTGGGTGCTCAATAAATATATGCTTAACCAAAGCTTGAGATTTGAGATAAACGTGTACAACAACCCCATTCAGCATTTCTTCCTTGGGGCATGTCCTCGTGGGGTACTCGAGTCAGTCGTCAGAGGAACACAGAGTAATCTCTTAACTCCTCACTCAACCTATGGGACTTTCTCTAGGGAGTCTGACAAATTAGGACAGCAGTTCAGCAGAGGTTACATGCAATCAGCGTTGATGAAATTCTATACATCGCTGTCTCCCAAGTCTCCCTCTCAGTTGCCTGGTTACAGAAACTTTATCAACAAATGTGAGACAAATGTAAACAAACACCAAAAAAGGAAGTTTCGCCTTTCTGGGAGAGGAATGGAGATTTCTGTGTTTACTCAAAGAGGTCAGCAACGCTCTTGCCCCACGGCCCTCCGAACCAACCACCGGGAGAAACCTTTCTTTGGGTTACACAAAAGCTTGCTTTCACACCCTTGACCCTGATGTGCACAGAGGAGCGGGAATTTTAGCCTGTGATTTGTTTACACATTTTGACTGTGCTTTTTACCTTCATCCTATCTTTGTGAAGAGGTGTTTCTAAAAGGAAAGAATCCCAAATTCAATGCTGGAAATCTGCAGGGAGACAGGAAGTGGTACAAGGAATTTTCACTTGCATTTGTTTCTGGGAATCTATCAGATCAGTGCTAGGGGAACACTTGTACTCCAGGTGAGAGATTCCCTGGTTAAGTTCTGAGGTTAAGGTATCAGAGCAGTGGTGATGATTTCCCTGATTTACAGGGGTGAGGCACTGCCTAACTTTTTTTGCTTATCCATTTTTTATACTATGCTCTGGCAAAAGCTAATCCAAATGTTCGAGTGTATACGAAGAAGAAACGTGTACTTTCCATGACTAATGCTAGCTGGGGTCGCTAGCAGAAAGAGATCCAGGCTTGGGTGGGGAGAGGTTTATTTATAACATGCTACATGCCCAATGTATTTCATCCCTTTTGCCCAGGATAACCTTTTTATAATTTTTCTAAGTTATTTATTTTATTTTTTGGCTGCGTTGGGTCTTTGTTGCTCTGAGCAGGCTTTTCTCTAGTTGTGGCGAGCAGGGGCTACTCTTCCCTGTGGTGCACGGGCTTCTCACTGCGGTGGCTTCTCTTGTTGCGGAGCACCGGTACTAGGCGCTGTGGGCTTCAGTAGTTGCAGCACGCAGGCTCAGTAGTTGTGGCTCGTGGCTCTAGAGCTCAGGCTCAATAGTTGTGGCGCACGTGCTTAGTTGCTCCGTGGCAAGTCGGATCTTCCCAGACCAGGGCTCAAACAGGCAGGCGGATTCTTAACCACTGCGCCACCAGGGAAGCCCCAGGATAACCATTTTTCTAATGGGTAAATCATGTGTTCAAGAATAAGAATCGAGCCATTTGGTTTGTCTGCAAGGCCTGCCCATCGTACCCTTCTGGGCTGACCCTGAAAGAGCCCGTCCCAGGGGCCCACAGCTGGTTCACCCTGAGTCCTAGCATGTGTGTTTCTGGCAAGTGGGACCTGGGAATTGGCTTCCTCCTTGAAAAATCAAGTTGCAGAATATATAAAACATGACACCAAGTGTATAAAGCTTAAACGTGCGCAGAACAAACTGTCATAGGTTGAATTATCCCCTCAAATTCATACGTTGAAGTCCTAACCACCAGTACTCCTCAGAATGTGACGTTATTTGGAAAAAGGCTTACTATAGATGTAATTAGTTAAGATGAGGTCGTACTGGAATACCATGAGCCCCTAATACAGTATGACTGTGTCTTTACAAGAGGAGAAACCTGACAAATTTAGACAGAGAGGTACAGGCACACAGGGAGAATGCCACGTGAAGGTGAAGGTATGTATCAGGGGATGATGCACCTACGATCCAGGGAGAGCCAAAGACAGCCGGGAAAGCACCAGAAGCTGGGAGAGAGGCTGGGACAGACTCTATCACAAACCTCAGAAGGAAACACGCCAACTGACACCTTGCTTTCAGACTGCTGCCCTGCAGAACACTGAGACGATATATTTCTGTTCAAGCCACCCCACCAAATCACCCCACCCCCATATAAATACACCACATGTGTACACCAGCCCATAAATGCCCTCCCTCTGCTGGGGGCCAAGAAACCCAAGTCACAAAACCCCCATATATACACAACATATGTGTACACCAGCCCATAAATGTCCTCCCTGTGCTGGGGGCCAGGAACCCCAAATCACCCCACCCCCATATATATACACCAGCCCATAAATGTCCTCCCTGTGCTGGGGACCAAGAACCCCAAATCACCCCACCCCCTTATATATACACCAGCCCATAAATGCCCTCCCTGTGCTGGGGACCAAGAACCCCAAATAACCCCACCCCCATGTATATACACCAGCCCATAAATGTCCTCCCTGTGCTGGGGACCAAGAACCCCAAATCACCCCACCCCCGTATATATACACCAGCCCATAAATGCCCTCCCTGTGCTGGGGACCAAGAACCCCAAATCACCCCACCTCCGTATATACACACCATATGTACACAACAGCCCATAAATGCCCTCCGTGCGCTGGGGACCAAGAATCCCAAATCACTCCACCCCCGTATATACACACCAGCCCATAAATGCCCTCCCTGCACTGGGGACCAAGAACCCCAAATCACCCCACCCCCATATATACACACCAGCCCATAAATGCCCTCCCTGCGCTGGGGACCAAGAACCCCAAATCACCCCACCTCCGTATATACACACCATATGTACACACCAGCCCATAAATGCCCTCCCTGTGCTGGGGACCAAGAACCCCAAATCACCCCCACCCTCACCGTATCCATCACAACTGCTCTTGATCTTAATTCCAATCTGATTTCACGTGAACAGCAATGTCAAGGGAAAGAACATACTGCCTCATCCCACCCCCGGAATGGGACGGCCCCGGAACCTTCTCCTGCCCCCTGTAATCCTCTGAACAAGCGTGTTCTGAGCTCTTCTTTTTCTACAGCCTGGGTGTTCGACCAGTGCATGGTTGTTCACCTTGCACCTGGCATGTGGAAGATGATTTCCTACGGACAGGAAGCTCCGTCTTACCTGACTCCTGGAGATAGCGATACACCAGAAAGTTCACCTCGTCACTGGTTATGCTCATCTTAGCCTCACCTCGCGGCGATGAGGTCTTTATGAAGCGGGGGCCACCTTCTGTGAGAACGCTGAGAGGAGAAAGTAGAAGAGAGTTTTGAAACACTGCTTGTAATTTTTTTTTTACCGCATTCTTTTTGAGATGATTAAAAAATACTCAGGATGTTGTACATGTGAAGGTAATTAATGCCTGATCCGTGTTGTATTTTGTGATTACATAAAGATTTTATAATTGTGTGTGTGTGTGTGTGTGTGTGTGTATAGAGACACATTCATACAGGTGAAAGTTTTCCCAAAAAAGATGAGTTGGTGTACTTTATAATGCTGGGATGGACTCATATATAAACCACTAATGGAGACAAACTCAGGGGCCACAGAAAATGAGAACAAACACTGATTTTTTTTTTTTTTTAACAACTTACGGCTTTTTGCTGTACGCGGGCCTCTCACCGTTGTGGCCTCTCCCGTCGCGGAGCAACAGGCTCCGGACGCGCAGGCTCAGCGGCCACGGCTCACGGGCCCAGCCGCTCCGCGGCATGCGGGATCTTCCCGGACCGGGACACGAACCCGTGTCCCCTGCGTCGGCAGGCGGACTCTCAACCACTGCGCCACCAGGGAAGCGCCCCCAAACGCTGATTTTTTATTCACTAAAAATCCCGTGTGCGTTATGATCACAACGCAGTTGCCAGCGAGCTTGAATGGAATCCCCATGCGCAGTGGGACAGACGCGGCTGCCTTCGATGCCGCCCTTCCCTAGACAGATGGGGAAGACAACCGGGTAGGCCAGCAGGCACGTCGACACCCCCAGGCAGGGCGACCATATGGTCTGGAAAACACCTGTGGCTCTGAAGCAGTGATTAATCATAACACCTTCCACTCATAAAAGTTCAGTGATGAACTTGACCATCACTGAACCTACAGGGTGCACATGGCCCTGAGAAGGCAGACACACATCAGTGTGGAGCTAAGTCAGTGTATGTGTCACCCTGACATGACTTCTATACAGAGGCCAGGTGTCAGGAAGCCAGCCCATGGACACAGAGAGAACCTACATCGTTTGTATTTTGCCACAGAACTGGCTGCATCAGTCTGGCCGAGACCGCAGTACGGGAAGGCGTAGAAACCTGGGGGAGGAGTGAGGAGATGAAGAGAACTTCGGAAGCCTCTGTGTCTGAGGCAGACAAGAAGAAAGAGCCTTATTTTCTTCACAATCCTAAGTCTGACCTATGAGCACCCTGGCCCAAAGAGGACAGAAGTCACTCGAATAGAACTCTTTTACCCCCAGATAGAGCAGAATTCACACATGTGTAAGAGCGTTCACTCCAAACGGCAGTGGCCAAGAAGGGCCACAACTTCCTTCAATTATGTCATCAATACTGAACATTTCAGCCTGTTTGGGAACTGTCTTGAGTCCATGCCATATGTTTTCAGGCAGCTTTATGGTGGCAAATCTTTCATTATTGAATTACAATTAAATTTCCATTTGTTTAGAACAAGATAAAAGGACAAAATGCACATTTCAAGTTGGGAGGATTTGAATTAAAGGTTGTCATAAGGGACACACCCCATGATGGCCCCCCAATGAGTCCCACCTGATATAATCCCCTCCCCTCCAGTGTGGGCAGGACCTAGGACTCCCTTCTACCCCACAGAATATGTCAAAGGACATGGATGCCACACCCTGGTTAGGTTATACGGCAAGGATGGCCAGATGTCACTCCTATAATTGTTACATTACATTGTGTAAGACGCTTACTGGACTACAGAAAGACTCTCCTGCCGGCCTTCACACGAACCGCCCAGGGAACCAAGGGCAGTCTTTAGGAAGCTGTGCGCCTCAGTCCTACAACCACAAGAAAACTGAGTTCTGCCAACAGTGTGAGCTTGGAAGAAGACCCTTCCCTTCTCAGCTCTAAATAAGGATGCAGCCCAGCCACCACGTGGCTGCAGCCTCTCGAGACCCTGCACAGAGGAACCCTGCACGTGCCCAGTCTCCTGACCCTGGGAAACTGTGAGAGAATAAATGTGTTCTTTCTAGCTGCTGAATTTGTGGTAATTTGTTATGCAGCAGCAGGTAACTAATACAGTGGCCTCTTGGGACACTCCAGTTCTCACTTTGTCATCTTAACAAGACTTTAATTTGTAGTCACCAGAATTTTGTCATATGCAAAAATACTTATCTTCTTCACTTAATTAGGTGGTATTTCTGTACTTTTGTAGACACTGGAAAGAAAATTTGACAGTCAAAATATAAATCTGTCCTGAGATGTCTGCTTGAACTCTGGGGAGTTCACATAGAGAATGGCATTAGGAAGATATATGAGACGAAATAAAAGGCTATGAAACCAGAGCGTATACAAGTGAAAAAATAAAACATTATTCAAGGGACAGAACAAATAATAACAAAGATGTGCATGGCAGAATAGTGTAGCTCTGAAGAGACTTTTGATGATACTGAGTGGCAGTAATGATGATGACTCAGTTCTCATGAGGAAGTCAGTTTCAGGTTCTCTCTACGGTAAATGGTAAATGGTGGCGCCACTGGGATGTGATTAGGTCGTGAGGGCTCCACCCTCATGAATGGGTTAGTGCCCTTATAAAAAGAGACCCCAGAGAGTTCTCCGTCTTTCTGCCATGTAAGAACACACTGTTGCACACTTAACAGACTACAGTACAGTGTAAACCTTACATGAAGAGAAGACGGTGGTGTCTGGTCCTCACCAGATACCGAATCTGCTGGTGGCTTGATGCTGGACTTCCAGCCTCCAGAACTGTGAGAAATAAATGTTTGTTGTTTAGGCTGTCCAGTTTATGGTACTGTGTTATAGCAGCCTGAAGGGACTCAGACACCACCCCAACCCCCTTTTCTTTTATTGTCATTTTGAGTACTTATAAACAGTGAAATGTAATCTAACCAACAGGGTCTCTCGGCCTCAGGGAGTCTGACCTGGGGCCAGACGATTCTGTTATGAGAACACTCTGCACACTGTAGGATGTTTAGCAGCATCCCTGGCCTCTTCCCACTAGACGCCAGCACAACCTTCCCTCCATCCCCTACGGTTGTGATGATCAAAAACACCCGCAGACATTGCCTAATATTACAAATTGCTAAACTGCTGCTGGCTGAGAACAACTGTTATACAGGAAAACTAAGCATTTTGTGTTTGAAATGGATTCCATTTATAAAATTGTAAGACACCGTGGAGCTTGCTCACAGACATTGCTTAATGAAACGGCCATGCTACTAAAAAGGATCCTTTAAAATGCACCATAAGGGCTTGGCTTTTTCAAATAGTCTATGTAAAATCTTTCCACAAAATCACATTTTTATAAGGAAAGTACTGATTTTGTCTTTCAGCATCCAGATCTTTGTTTTCTAAGGAGAAGGTATTTGGATACATACGGACGACACCCCTGCACCCAGAGCCTGGTTCACGTTCCCCACCCCACAAGTGTCTGTAATATATATTAGAAGTGTCTGCACAAGCGTTAGCACAGGACTCTGGAGCAAGAGAATTTAAGATCCTCAAGGGACGGGGAATTATGGACGACTTCTGTTAGTCCGTTCCTCTGTTTTTCTTTATGCATTAGCCTTTTTCCCAACTAAGAAAATTTCCGTTTAAGCTCTAGCTCTCTATTATCTGATCCTAGATTCATCTTCTCTCTGAAATTTTAAGTTAGGATCCAAGGATCAGAGTGTTTTCCCCAATATGGTGTTAACTTCTTAAAGGATTTTTGATTTGTAAACAGCAGAGGAAAGAAAACAAAAATCATCCCCGGCCTGCGATAGAACCAGGGATGTCATACCATTTGGTCCACAAGAGTGTTATGTGTTTCTACTGACTGGTCCACCTCAACACAGGCACACCTGGAGGTATTGTGGGTTCAGTTCCAGACCACAGCAATAAAGTGAGTCACAGGATTTTTTTCTGATTCCCCAGTGCATGTAAGAGTTAGGTTTACACTATACTGTAGTCTATTAAGTGTGCAACAGTATTATGTCTAAAAAAAGCTATACACCCTAATTAAAAAATTTATTGCTAAAAAATGCTAACCAAAATCTGAGCCTTCAGTGAGCTGTAATCTTTTTGCAATAACATCAAAAATCACCGATCACAGATCACCATAACAGATATAATAATAATGAAAAAGTCTGAAATGGTGCAAGAACTACCCTAATGTGACACACGGACACAAAGTAGCAAATGCTGTTGGAAAAATGGCGCCAGGTGACTTGCTCGCTGCAGGGCTGGCACCAACCTTCAATTTGTAAAAAACGCGATGTCTCCTAAGTACAACATGTGACATTTATGAGGTATGACTGTACACATGTGAGGTATGCCTATACATGTATTCATTTTAAAACACTGATCTAGGGCTTCCCTGGTGGCGCAGTGGTTGAGAGTCCGCCTGCCGATGCAGGGGACGCGGGTTCGTGCCCCGGTCCAGGAGGATCCCACATGCCGCGGGGTGGCTGGGCCCGTGAGCCATGGCCGCTGAGCCTGCGCGTCCGGAGCCTGTGCTCCGCAACGGGAGAGGCCACAGCAGTGAGAGGCCCACATACCGCAAAAAACAAAAACAACAAAAACAACAACAAAAAAACTGATCTAATAATTGGATCAAAGTCCCCCCCACCAATAAAACACCTTCTTAAATTAAATGGCTTAAACTTCTTAAATGACTATTTCTTCTAAAACCTAACTAATTCCAAAAAAAGGATTTTCAGTGACTAGTGAACTGAAATGTGCATATATATTGTGAGACTATTCAATACACACAGGAGAACATTCTTTAAACCGACCATAAACCACAGGAACATTCAATCCACTCCAACGCTTTGGGTTTGATTACACCAAAATCAAGAGAAACCAACAATTAACTGGTGTCTAACTGCGGTACCTCTGAGCAAAGTGCTTGAAGGTGGCTGCTGTCATTTTACTGGGTCAACATCACTATTTTGACTCAAATGAGTAAAACGGCTGATCTTCACTTGGCAAAAGCTACTGTTTTAGACAAATTTCGCCAAGATCTACATAAGGTTGGGAAAAAAAGTTACCTGTCCTCTTTTCTCCAAGACAAGAGCTCAATTTCCAGAGAGAGATGTTAGAATAAAATTATGGATTTTTTAAAATCAGGGATTTTCTGTATAATTTCATGTATAATAAATAAACGTGCTGGTATTACAGTGCTATTCAAAGTTTCGGGGACGGGCGCAGGCTTCTCTACCCCAGACACAGACAAGTGAAATTTACCTCAGTGGCTCAATTCCCAGGTCTGGTGTTTTGTTTCGTTCTGCTTTTTCAATTTTGTTAAAATATACACAACATTTAATTTACCATCGTGACCATTCTGAAGTGCAGAATTCGGTGGCGGCATTAAGGACATTCCTATTCTTGTGCAGCCACCCCCCTACCTACCTCTACAACTTGCTCACCACCGCCAACGACCTCTGTCCCCAGTGAACACTAACTCCTCGTTCCCCCCTCCCCCAGGCCCTGGGAACCACTCTTCTGCCTCCTTTCTGTCTCTGTGAGTCTGAAATGAGAGCCAACGTTCCATCTTGCAGGTGGCAAGGCGGTTTCCGTCAGTTCGGAGGCACTCTGCAACTGCAAGTACGAGCACAGCCCTGATGCTCGCCATGGACTGTCTTCAATCACCACGAGGGCCAGACGTTATTTCCTGCAAACACCTCTTCAGAAAGAAACGCTCTGTGACGAGAAGACCCCACAGTGAGAAGCCACCATTCCTCACGTGAGACGAGCATGTGGACCCCAGTCTCGTGTTTACCGTAACCCCGCTGCAAATGGAAACAGGCAAGCGCTTCACCCTGCTTTTCCTGCACTTGAGATACATGAGGTACAAAGTGATGATAGAAAAAATTACCGAGCACCTACGATAGTCAAGGCATGGTGATGGCAATGGCAGGGATGAAACAAATTCAGATGCAGGCGCGCGCGCACACACACACACACACACACACACACACACCCCGCTTCCTTGAAGCTGTTAGTAAGATGTCTATGCAAATAACCAAAAGCTCCTGTAGTTAAAGCCCCGCGCCTCTACCACAAGGTACTAAGAGGGACGGCAGCAGGGCTCCAGGGAAGGCAGGTCAGGGAAGAGGAAGGTCTGGAAGAGGGAAAAGATGAATCCTTGACTGACAGACACAAGATGTGGCGGCGTATGAAAAAGGAAGGAAAGGAAGGAGCTGTGTGTGGGGGTGGGGGTGGGGTGCTGGGTAACCTTCAAGAACGTACCAAGTGCTCCCTGGGACCCAGGGCAGGAAGATGGCCCTCTGTGCCATCACCGTGGGCTGTGAGGTGGGGGAGAAGTTGGCCTGTGCCCTTTCTGCCAAGGATGATTTTTGTGGGCACATGATGTGGAGCTCGAAATGCTTGTACTGGCCGCAACAAAGCCGGGGTACACCAGGGTGATGGTTCCAGTGTCCACGGACCTACTGGCTAGAGGTAAGGGAACTAACGTCCTGAGAGCCACAGAGGAGAGCACAAAACGTAGGACTCGGGGTCCTCGTGGCTCAGAGCCAGGTGGCCTGATTCCTAATCATACCTCCATCCCCTTCTAGCTGTGGACTGCAGGGCGAGTCACGTGGCTCAGTTTCCCCTTCTCCAAACAGGATGACGAGAGCCGTTACACCCGGCAGAGGTGGTGAGGACGCACAGCTTTTACACAAACTCCCAGGTCAAGGCCCCGGGCACAGAAGACAGGTAGGACGGCTATCACTCCCACTCGGCTACCTGCGAGCATCCCCAAAGCAAAGAGCCCCCTGAAAGGGCCCGAGGAACACAACACCCTTGCCAAAGTGATTCAGAGCTGGCGGCGGGTGACGCGTCAACAGGTCGGCGGCGGGTCGAGAGCCCGTCCGAGAAGGCACCTCCCTCCACACTCGGCCGGGCACTTCTACCACGGAGACCCGGAGGGCCGGCTCTCCCCGCAGCACCTCGCCGGTTCCCGGAGCGGCGGCCGCGGCCAGCTCGAGTCCTGACGACTCCCGTGGATGCCTTCCAACCTCCCCGGCTCTAGAATAAAGGAGAGCTTTTTCAGCACCGGCAGATCATCCTCGGCCTCCAAAAGAAGGAAAAAAATTAAAAAGGGTTCTTAATTACTGCAATTGTGTTTATTCTCTTGCCTGACTGGACCCAGTTTTGATTCGAGGCACCTCCAGTCAGGTTGATTTGAGGCCTTTGGCGTTGTGACTGTGCAAAAAAGAAATAACCGCCCTCACCGCAAGGTAAAGCTACACATGCCCTCACTGTTCTGCTTACAGAAGGAGGAAAAATTAGTGCCGACGGATGACATCCCTGGAGTTGCCCCACTAAAGATGAGTATTCCAACATAAGTAATAATTCGGGGTTAAATCCATCAGGAAGCTAAAGGGAAGATTATTTATCATTGTTATTTATAGTCCTTTTCACGATTTAATTTCAAGGTGGCAAAAACTTCCATGACTCCCAGTCCTGTTCACAAAATAATTCAGTTGCAGGAGAAATGGTGTCTGAGGGTTTCGTCATACCGAGTATGCACTTACAGTATTTAATATGCTCTCATGCTCTGGGAAGGGAGAGGACTGCCCCCAAACAATAAAATCTTCACTGCTCTTTAATTATCTTTAAGGCTATAATCACAAGAGAGCTACTTGAGAGCTGGCTCTGCAAGAGGAAGACAGAAAGGGCAAGCGCCTTCCCTGCCAACAGGAGGGGAGGCTGGTTCGGAAACAGCAAAGTAAGCGCACAGCGATTACAGGGCGGGGGCCGTGGTGCTCGGCTGATATCACTGGTGGCAGAAGTTTCTCTTTCAACAATCTGTCCCATTATGAAATGTTCTCTTAAAATCCTTTAAAGCAGGGACGGAAGAAACTTGGTCTCATGTCTTGTCTCTGCTATTAGTCTGCTGGCTTTCATGCTGGAAGAATCCATCCCTTAAAGTAATCTTCTGGACGAGGCTGAGGGCGCTTTGGGACTTGATTCCATGCAGACTGAGGACCGAGAGCCAGAGCAGCTGGAAAATCTGCTAGAAATGACCTCATTGTAACAAGGCCCTTTTCTTCTCTCCGCATTTCACAAATTCTCTGCTGACTGGAATGCACTGGGTCTTACCTCCCTGCTTGCTTTATCCAATGTTTTTCTCTCTTCAAAAGGAAACAGTTTCCCAGTCGTCAGTTTAAGATGAAAAGTTTTAATTTACGCATCAACGTTTACATATAAATCCTTCTGTACAATCTTGATGGGGACCCAGCTTATTGTGGAGATGAAGCAGGCTTGTTTTATACACTTCATATACCTGTTCTTCCGGCATAAGTGTAACGAAGCCAATATGTAGCCACTGAAAGTACTGAAAGCTATTTTCTTGTCCAAAGACAGCATGAGTGTGATTCAATAAATTAAGGCACTTACAGTTGGACCCCAATTATAGGAGAATATATACATAGAAAAGATTGGGCGGGGAACAGGAAAATGTTAAGAGTGGTTTCATCTTTTTTTTTTTAATAGACATATCTTCATTCACCAATGAGTAAGTATGTCTATTATTTTACAGTAAGAAAAGAAAAATCCCCCCAAAGGTAAGATTTTTCACTAATTTTACAGTTATATTTACTTACTTGGGAGTCAAATGGTCCAAAATTATAAATATAATCAAAGAACTATTATTTTATTATCAGAGTTCACATGCCTAGCAGTGGAATTTCCATTTAAATGTAAGAATGAACTAGTGTCGTAAGATGCAGAGTCCTCAAAAGGATTTTCATGATAGGAGAAAATGTCCCTGATACGGCGATACATGAAAAAAATAGGTTTCAAGATGGAATGTGCATGTTGCTAAATTTCATTTTGTACACGCACACAAAAGACACCATCTAAAACATAAAAAATATAATAAAATACACCCATCTCTCCAGGGGTGGGATCATGCTGGAATTTTATCTGTGTATGTGTGCGTGCCTTTCCGTAGTTTCCAAATTTTCTCCTATGAACGTGAACTGTTTTCATATTCATTAAAATGTAATTAAAATCTGGCAGCGTCTTCAGAAATCATCACTATGAGAGCAACCCAGCTAAGTAGGAAATAAAGCCGCAGGGTCGAGAGAGCAGAGAGAAGGGAGTCTTCTTGGGTTACGAAAATAATGCTGCGCTTCACAAAATCCCAAACATCCCCTGCGTGAGGCATTCAGAAAGGGTCCTTTCTGTGCCTGGCTGCCCTTCTGAGTTAATTAACGGCTGGCTGGGGCCTTCCATCCCAACCCTGTGTGCAGAGCCACGAAGGATGCTGACGTGACAAGAGAGGCGTCCCGTCCTGGAGTTACCGCCAAGACCACGTGTGCATCTCCAAAGCGGCCACCGGGTCCTCTCGCAAACCCCCTGAGCCGCAAACCCTACCCACCCTACACTTCTCTGCCTGATCGGGAGGCAGACCCAGAAGGAAGCCTTCCTAAAAAGTGTCCCACCCAGTAACAGCAAACCCCTGCTAAGAAAGTCTGCATCACAGAGCCAGACGATGCATGTAGGACCAAGAGCACAGTTATCGTTTTAGTTTTCTCCCCTACGCAGTGAAATGCCAGTTCAGGTACCCAAGATTTCAAAGCAAAGCGCCTTGGGAGACACAGACAGCTGCTGCTTCCACCTAAGAGTAGTCTGTCTTCTTTTTCTAATGACTTTGGTCTTGTAAGCTAATGCTTCCGATTAAGCTGTAAATTAACGTACAGATTTTAATGATCGCTAAGACTGAGAGGCTGGAATCGGATTCTTTACAATGTGCACTAGGCCCTCAGACAAATTTCAGTAACATGTACAGCCTGGTTATGAAACCTCTAAGACGCTGTGATTTTCACCCACATAACGCAGGATTTATTTGGGCCTTGATGATTCCCTTTTCTGCAGTAGGTGGAGTCATAAGTGAGGTCATTTACTCGTATAAGGTGACCTCCAAAGTTCCGAAAAATAAACCCTGTGGTTTTCTCCGTAGATATTAAGGCGGGCGATACCTTGCCCTTTGAGGTAGCCTCTTGGTGTCAAAGCGTATTTTGATGCTCCAATTTAAATGAATGACAACAACAAAAAGTTTTAAAAGAAGAATACTTAAAGCATCGTGAACCCAAGTATCTGCTGAGAGTTCAATGAGCCTCATGTTATGTCGGCAAACGCAGGAACTCAGTCTTGTAGTCAAATGCTCGGCATCTTAAATTTCCACAGCCACAAAACCGTTCAGATTAAAACACAAAATAGTGACAGTAGCAGTGAGTCGGGTTCGTCACTCTCAGTACTCCGGACTTTTGGGAGCACAGAAATCTCTGGGATGGGCTGCCCTGTGCACTGCAGGGTGTAGAGCAGCATCCCTGGTCTCCACCCACTCGATGCCAGAAGCTCTCCATCTCCCTGAAAAACGTCTCCAGACGTGATCAAATGTCCCCTGGGGAGGGCGGGGAACTGCCTAGGGCTGAGAACATCTGAGTGGCGGCGGTTACACAAGTCCAGAGCTGCCCTTCACATGGAAGGCCCTCAGATTCCTACAAGTCTTGATTCCCTGAGAATCTGCAGTGCTTTCATCGAGTAACCACAACTTGGATGCTGTCCTAAGCACGCTACAGACCTTGTAGAGCTGCACCTCGGATGTCCTCCAACTCATAGGCTGCAGTCAGAAGAGGGAGAAATAAAACAGGTGTGTTTCTCTAGGTTGAGGTGGGCTCACTGTGGCCCACAGGCCAATTCCCACCTGCAGCTGCATTCTGCAAGGACTGTGACCTATCGATAGCTTTTACATTTTTAAATGGTTGAAAAGGAAATCAAAACAATGCTATTTTGCCACCCATGAAACTGATATGACATTCAAATTCCAGTGTCCACCAGTGAAGTCTTGTTGGCACTCAGCCACATTTGTTCATCTGTGTAAGATCGGTAGCTGCTCTCACACGACAAGGGCAGAACTGAGCGGCTACAGCACAGACCACTGGCTCACAAAGCCTCAACTATCTACTCTCTAGCCCTTGACAGAAAAGGTCTGCCAACCTCGCTCTCCTGAAGATTTTCCCCTTTCTACATTAGAGTACACCTGCCTTAGTCTGAGAACCTGTCTGAGAACCTGAAGGTGATGCCCTGAAATGTGGATGTTCCTGGTGAACACACCAAACACTGTGAAATGGAGAGCCAAGAAAACACCACAGCCATAGCCTGCTGTGAATGGCTTTCAAAGGAGGCACCTGCTGAAACTAGGTAAGTCTAAGGGGAACAGATATTAGCCCTCACTTTCTGACGCACAGCACCCAACACAGAGAGGAAGGGCATGTGGTTTTTATACAGATGACTCCCAAGCTCGTGGATGCACCGTGGGTACTGTGGTAGGTAAGCAACAGTGTGTCATTTCCCAGCACGATCCCAAATGACCATCTGCACGTATAAACTGTGAGAGGAGCTAAAGTCTACAAAAATGTCCAGAGTCATCTATAAAGCTAAGCACCAATGCCTCACACACAGCAGGAAGTCAGCGTGTGCTCAATTCAATTCAATCCAAGCAAAGCTTACGTTCCCTAAATACTGAATTAATACACAATCGAAACACGCGTGAGCAATATACCTCCTCTCTCCTCTTCCCTCTGACATTTAAAATATGGTTCAACTGCATTTCAAAATATACTGACTGATGGTGCAGCCACTTTGGAAAAGTTGGACGGTTCTTCAAAATGTTAAACAGAGTTACCATAACAACCTAGCAATTCTACTGCCAGGTAAATACCCAAGAGGCATGAAGGTATACGTCCACACAAAACTGGTACACGAGTGTTCACAGCAGCATGATTCATAACCACTCAATAAAAGTAAATACACCTCAAACGTCTGTCAACTGATGAATGGATAAACACAATGTGGTACGTCCATACAATGGAGTATTATTTGGCCATAAAAAGGATTCAAGTTACAACATGGATGTCAACATCTGATGTCACAGATTCAATTAACCTTTTATAATTTTTTTATTTTTTAAAACAAACTACGCTTTTCAAATACTTAAGTAAAATACTGAAATTCTAATACAGTTGAACCTTTAACAACATGGGGGTTAGGGGGATTAGCCCCTGTGCAGTTGAAAACCCACTTATAACTTTACAGTTGGCCCTCTGTGTCCATGATTCCTCATCTGTGGATTCAACCATGGACTGTATACAGTAGTCCATGGTTTACTGAAAAAAAATCCATGTATAAGTGGACCTGTGAAGTTCAAACCCAGTCAAGGGTCAACTGTACACATTTACCTTGTTATATATTTGGCTTTAAACAAAAATACTTCAATAAGATTCTTTTTTTTTTAACATCTTTATTCGATTATAATTGCTTTACAATGGTGTGTTGGTTTCTACTTTATAACAAAGTGAATCAGCTATACATATACATATAGCTCCTCCCTCTTGCGTCCCCCTCCCACCCTCCCTACCCCGCCCCTCTAAGATTCTTACTTTGGATAAATCTGGGTCTATCATTTTAGTTCTGATTGGTTCCTTTAAAACAATAAAGCAAAAATCTTCCCCAAATTTCCATCTTGATGTTTTTAAAAGTACAAAAGTTCTTCAGTTTTTTTTTTTTTTTTTTCTTGCGTTATGCGGGCCTCTCACTGTTGTGGCCTCTCCCATTTGCGGAGCACAGGCTCCGGACGCGCAGGCCCAGCGGCCATGGCTCACGGGCCCAGCCGCTCCGCGGCATGTGGGATCCTCCCGAAACGGGGCACGAACCCGCGTCCCCTGCAACGGCAGGCGGACTCTCAAGCACTGCGCCACCAGGGAAGCCCCAGTTTTTTAATTTAAAAAAATTAAAGGAAGAACCAGAAAACACAAAAGAGTAAATGATAAAAACAAACCCTAAAATCCCATCTACCAAAAGATAACAGCACTTTTTCTTGGTAGCGGATGGGGAGGGAGCCATCAGTTTTAGTTTGGGATGTGGCTTCAACTCTTGATTTTTTTTTTTTTTTTTTTTTTTTTTTTTTCCCGTCGGTTTTGC